>NW_015173701.1:441112-444032 GCF_001447785.1 Gekko japonicus | reverse complement strand
AACAAAATGTTCCAAGTACTTGGTGCTCAAAGTGCAGGGGCAGTTCAGTTCTTCCTTTATTTAGTGTCTGACAGAACGCAATTCCACCGACTCCACACACCTTTTTCTTTCTTTCTTGAACAATTCTAGAAGGTTCTGCCTGCTTCTTCTCCATCTCCATTTGCCTGTTAGACCTGATTACAGGCTGATGTTGTTGTCATCGTCGTCGTCCCCCCCCCCCCGCTCCCCAAGTTAGGAAAGGTGTGGACTGAACTATGTGTTCAGGGAAAAGCATGTGGTATGGTCTTCCTGCGAATGCCCCAGCACCACAGTGGAATATAAATGCTGAAGACAAGAATCAAAGTACAAATGTTCACTGCTAATGAGTGTAATCTGTTGATCTCCATGAAGCTGTTGAAACTTGACCTGAGCTTTTTGTAAATGGGAACATAAATAAACAAAATAATGGGATGCCCAGAGGCTCATGTGCCCCAAGCATCATGTATGGACCTCTTCCTCCACAAGGAGATCCAAACTCTCTGAGCCGTTGATTGGCAGAAAAAGCTCGACTTCTGTCTCAAGGGAAATCCTGGCCAAAGCCCCAAGCCAAACCCTCAGGTGCAGCATCATCCCAGAGAACTGTTTTTACCATCATTGTATATACTCAGGGACCATCCTGCTTTCAATTGAGTGTCATTGTTTTTTGTGATCAATTGTTATTAATGTTTTTATTGCTTTTATCCTGTTTTATATGGGCTTTGCCCCTTGTAAACCGCCCTGAGCCCGTTTCGCGGGGAGGGCAGGATAAAAATCCCAATAAATAAATAAATAAATAAATAAAAATAAACTGCTCACTATAAGAGTATATGCAAGCAACCAGTCATCAGACAAGGATGTCATGAAGCATCACTCACATGTAAGGCAAGGGAGAGTCACACGGTTGCAGAGGCAATGTCTTCCACACCTACACTGCAGTTCCAACCAGCAGCATCAAAAAAGTGAGCCAACCAGCAGCACCAAAAAAGATTTACACTCTCAGTAAATCTTTGTTTCAAACAGCCACAGGTGCTGGTCATAACTGGCAACCCAATTGTAATTCAAATGGCATGATGTTTGCCTATAAAATTGAATACCCCTCATGTTTTTTTAAAAAACCCTGCCCATAGGAAACTAGAACCTAGAGAAAGCTCTAGCCTAGAATTATCACCCATTGACATCTAGAAAACCACTATGCAAATCTAGTTGCCAGGCAATTACTCTATCAGTTGGGGGTTTATACTAAAAATTACAATAGGAAGCCAATAATTCTGAAGATAGATATATATTTGATGTGAGTCATGGAAAGGAACTGAATTTTTGCACCTGCATTCTGGCACTAGGTTAAAATGGCAATGAATCGGATTTTCCATCAAATTTGGAAACTCTATCCAAAAACTTCAAGACTGATTGCTGCAGAAATCCTATTAGACAATGAGCCCTCACCAATGGACTTCATCAATATCCTGTTGGCCACCAGAGCACTAGAACCAGAAATGTCAAGATTACTGCTGTCGAAAATCCAAAGCATTCTACAATCCCACCAACATACAACCAGGTATTGTACCACCTCTGGCACACATGCTCTTATGAAAACAAGGGGAGGTGGGAGAAAATCACTGTGGGAACTCTCTTCTCTGTCAGCTATCAAGGAAGTTTTCAGTCCCCCTTAGGTGACATGGGAAAACCCCTTTCCCATTCCTCCAGCAGTCCAACATGGATTGGGGAGGAGTGTCAGACTCCTGGACAAGTCAACAACACTCACTTTGGCAGTGATTTGTTTATTGAATTTGAACCTGTTCCAGGCCAGAACAATACCGTGTCAGAACTAAGGTTTCAGCAGGGAAGCTCAAACAAGGCCCCTCCCCAGCAACCAATCACACTTCACATCCAGCCCGCCTAGCTTCTGCGTTACTACCCACCACCACCCATCATCTACATTTGCAAGCTAGCACAGTTTGGCCTTCAAGGTCATTCCTCAGGGAATGCCTATGACAGTGCAGTTCATACACTCAGCCATTCGCTCCCCACCCTCAGGAATTTCCCTCCCCCCTGTTGGATCCCCAAGCATCGAGAATAAATCCACGTTTTCAAGAAAAGCAAAATTTATTTCAAAGCGTTGAAGACATACTCAAACACGTTCTTTGTTAGAACTGGGGATACACAGGTAGGGCGAGCATAATAAAGGAAATTCAAACAGATACATATCCAATGAATAATATTCCCGCTGGCGGGCTAATGAAACGGTTGCGCGCCCAGTCCATGGGAACCAGGCAGAACATCAGACAAAACACAGGTGCAGTTCTCATGAGATAGCAATAGGCAAGCATTACAGCATCTTCTCCCCCACACATCCACCAGTAGTTATCTTATGCATTCCAGCACAGAAGCAGGATAGTAGAAACAAACCGGGTACAACAGGGTAAAGATATGTACACAGAGGTCACAGAAAACATAATGGCAGCTTGCTGACATACTGCCCCCCTTAAAATACATCTAAAACACACCTCCCGGGTTGGGCGGGAGATCTCCCGGGCTGGGCGGGAGACCTCCCGGTTTGTCCGGGAACCTCTTGTGGAAACTACGGATCAGGTAAGGGGCCCGAATATCCCCTTCTTCCACCCATTCGCGGTGCTGGGGACCGAAATCAACCCATTCGATAAGGTACCATAGTTTACCACGTTTTACTTTACAATCAAGGATATCAGCGATCTCAAAATGTTCATCCCCTTCCAAAATGACAGGTGGAGGAGGAGTAGCTGATGGTCTCCAGGGAGACGGGCCAGGATCCTTCTTCAACAGGCTCATGTGAAAAACGGAATGCAGAGCACGTAAATTCTTAGGCAAAACAACATCAACCGCCACTTCATTTATGACTTTACGCACTTTAAATGGACCAATGAAT
>NW_015173701.1:440570-440727 GCF_001447785.1 Gekko japonicus | reverse complement strand
GGGGGGGCTGTCGTAACCAGAAACAGCTTTATAAGGAGACATGCCCGTGGAGCTATGGACAGTGTTGTTATAACAATATTCAGCAAGAGGCAACAATTCACACCAATCATTTTGTTGATAATTAGTAAAACAACGAAGATATTGTTCCAGGGTCTGA
>NW_015173701.1:434721-438373 GCF_001447785.1 Gekko japonicus | reverse complement strand
TAGGCTTCGGAGTAGGCGGCTTGTCTTTAGCTTGACGGCTGCCACAATCCACGGCGAAATGCCCCTTCTCCCCGCACTTTAGTCATAGCCCCATCTTCATGCGTAGTTCTCGAGCCGATTCCGACAGGCGTTGTGTCTTGGGTCTGGAGGCGCTGGCAGTGACGGGTCTGTTGGTCGTAGCAGCCAGGTCGAGCTTGATGGTGTTTAGCCGATCCTCTGCATTTTCAGCTTCCTGGGTCCAAGCCATCAGGGAGATAGGATTAACAGTCTTCAAAACCGTTTCTCGGATGTCCGCGTTGAGTCCCAATCGATACATTTCAGCCAAAATGTGATCGGGGTAGTCTCGGAGCTTTGCTGCCTGCTTGTGGAATTCCAGTGTGTATTCGCGAACCGACTTCTTGTTCTGACGATAGGTGCGGAGAAATGCTTTGGCCCTTTGGCTCGCGTTGACATCCTCAAACCGAGCCCGCAGCGCCCACATGAATGCTCGCAAATTCAAAAGTTCCGGACCGCGGTCATTGTGCAGTCCCACATACCATGTGGCGGCGTCTCCTTTCAGTCTCGCCGAGATGACATCAATGAGAGCAGCTTCATTTCGGAAGAGGTGTCGGCTCTCTTCTACGAATTTGTGCACCCTCACCGTGAAGAAGGCGAGTTCCTCTGGGTTGCCGTCAAAGGTAGCCTCCAGTAAATCCTTGGGTCTGGGCCGTGGAGTCCTTACCAACGGTCCCAGCTGCCCCGGAACTCCCCCGAGAGGAAGACCCGGAGCAACCGGTGGTCCCGCTGGCACTGGCCTCATCGGTGGCGGCAGACCCGGCGGCAGACCCGGCATCGGCTGTTGCGCAGGTCCTACTTGCTGCGGAGGTCCGGCCGGTGGCTGGGCAGGCACCTGCGGCGCGGGAACTCCCGGTGCTGGGGCGACTTGCTGTTGCGCGGCGTGTGCATCAAGAAAATTAGCCATTCTAATGTCCATCATCCCCGGCAGAGCTTCCATTACATCCTGGAATGCCCTCAACAGGTCCCTCACCGAGTATTCCAGTTCCTCCAGTCGTTCCCCGGTGGTTTCCTCAGGGATCGGATCTCGAGGGTGGGAGTCCGGGGGTGGGTCATAGTCTCCTTCCGTTTGGAAGCCCCCGGCTCCCTCCGAATCCTCTACGTGGCCTCGCGGCCCCGATGGCTCGAACATCCACTCCTCGAGGTCTTGCTCAGCACACCCCTTCTCCGAGGTAGCCCCCGGCTCTGGGAACAATCCCTTGTCAAACAGACTTTCACGTAATCCGCTCCCTCGACGGGAGTACACCTCACGGGTGCCTTGAGTGTTGTACATAGTCCAGTCATCCTGCTGTTGAGTCTTCCGCGGACCCCAGTGCGAAGGGGTCGGAGGCGGCCAAGACAGATGTGCAGGCCGGCGGGGAATCGTTCCCCCCACGGCACCCTCCAGCGAGGCTGCCGTCACCAAAGGAGCGGAGGTGTGTGGGACCGATCCTGAATCCCCCTCCGTTTTCGGTAGGTCTCCCTCAGCTCCGCTCATGATCTTGCCAGATTCGGAACGATAGGAGAAAGGGAGTTCTAACAATATGTTGGATCCCCAAGCATCGAGAATAAATCCACGTTTTCAAGAAAAGCAAAATTTATTTCAAAGCGTTGAAGACATACTCAAACACGTTCTTTGTTAGAACTGGGGATACACAGTTAGGGCGAGCATAATAAAGGAAATTCAAACAGATACATATCCAATGAATAATATTCCCGCTGGCGGGCTAATGAAACGGTTGCGCGCCCAGTCCATGGGAACCAGGCAGAACATCAGACAAAACACAGGTGCAGTTCTCATGAGATAGCAATAGGCAAGCATTACAGCATCTTCTCCCCCACACATCCACCAGTAGTTATCTTATGCATTCCAGCACAGAAGCAGGATAGTAGAAACAAACCGGGTACAACAGGGTAAAGATATGTACACAGAGGTCACAGAAAACATAATGGCAGCTTGCTGACACCCCCCTGCAATCATGGCAAACTAAGCAGAGCAGAGTTTGACAAGGAAGTTCTCCCAATTTCACCTGAAAAGATCAAAGTTCGTATTTTCCCACTTGGCCTTATCACTCTCTCCTAATTGTTTTCCAGGCAGATGATCAAAGGTGTTTTGAGAGATCCACAGATAAATAATTACTACGTCCTCTCATCCCAGACTGGCAGCTCGGACTCCTTCTCAGGACCACTGGCAGGTGACTGATCATACAGTTCTGTGTAATCTTTGCTCAGAAAACAGGAAGGAATTCTGTGGTGATCTTTGATGGTTATAAATAAAGTGGGAATCATTGCTTACTGGAAGATGTTGTATAGTAGGACAGGAAACAGGGAGCAGGCAAGAGGAGATTTGGCCTGGCCTTAGACTGAGTCGTGCAGCTGTTATTATGCCCGTTTAAGAAATACTATTATTATTACGATCCAAGATCAGTAGTCGAGAATATCAACAATGCATAATACACACTGAATGCATAAAATAGATATTCTGTACAGAAAATGTACAATTAATAGAAATAATAAAATTATTAAAATACTAGACCAAGTTTTTCTGCCTCATTGAGCATCCCAGAGCGCAGCATCTGGCTACCTTAAGGTTAGTTTCATTAAAATGGCTGGCAAGGAGAAAAGAAGTATAAAAATCATTTGATCTACCTGCATGTTCAGATAGAACTGAGGTAATACATGTTCTGGTAAAACCAGCAATGTAAGAGGACATGTTTGCTTGTTTCTACCATTCCAGACTGACATGGGCATCAGGTAAATTCAGTAGGAAACTAGTTACATACTTTTCAAGATTGCTACAAATTCCCTGTAGCCTAATTTTATTAACTTGAGGGGCTATGTTTACATTAATAACTAAAAGGCCTACAACTATAATCTCAGTTGGGCAACTCATAGAAGTAAGACTATAAGCGAGGATCTCTCTAAACCAACTTAGATCCTTCTTTTTTACCAATGGTAATCAGTATGTCCCTGCTGCAATCAGAATATTTAACTCTAAGATTCTATCTCAGGTCCTGTTTGGAATCCCTTTGGTTCACTGCCCTTAACTATGATGTGGAGAATATCCAAGCAATCTTTCTTAGACAAATAATGGGTGTTCCCAAATGGTTGCCTTACTTTACAATCTGCTCTGAAGTTGGCCAAAATTTGATTGAGACCAAGGCCTGGATCAATGACACACTACTGGCTCAGGATCTACTTCAGAGCTGAGCCAGGCTCCCTTTTATCCTTTTTGCAAAAAGAACTGCATAATTCCTCCTGGTATTCCATAATCTATATATCTAAGTCGCCCCGTCTGTGCGGATCGCTAAATCCACGCTCCGGGGCCACCTGGGGGGCAGGGAGAGTTTTGTGCACTCTTGGGGCAGTCCCCAGGGGTGCACAAAAATCTAAAAACTAAAAAAAATATCGGGGGGGGGATATTTAAATCCCCCCGAAAGTGTCAGAGCGTTCCGTGCGCATGCGCACGGAATGCTCTGCGGAGGCCGCTACCGCCATTTGGAAGGCGAGCGGCGAGGAGGGGAGGCAGAGCGGCGAGGGGTGAGGGGTGAGGGGCGAGCGGTGAGCAGCTCGCCCCTCGGCTCGGAGCCGGTGTGGGTGGGTGGGGGGTGGAGAGAGC
>NW_015173701.1:389625-434496 GCF_001447785.1 Gekko japonicus | reverse complement strand
GAGTATCGCGGGTCCCCCCCTTGTTATATCTAAAAAGTCAACTTGGTGTTTCTCTTGAAAACCTAACCCTAACCAATGAGCCTCATATTTTTAAACTAATCAAACAACGACTCTTAGATATTGATCTGCAAAAGTTACACCCTACCCAACCTCATATCTGTTCACTTGCCATGCTCGGCCTCTCTAACCATTTATGCAAGATGCCCCAATATTTTTACAATCTCAACATCCCTCTTCATCGCAGAGGTTAACACATTTCCCTCTAGAATACTCTATGGCAGATATTATCAAATCCCAAGACAAGAACGGCTGAGCCCCTGTGATCTTAACTCCCTGGACACGATTGAGCATATAATTGTCGAATGCCCCCTGTATGAGCTACCTTGCAGAAAATTCCTTCTAACTTGGCTTCATCCTAAAAGTTATTTGAGTAACAAGTTAAAATGTCAACTTCTCTTGAATGATTCGATCCCTGAGATCAGTAATGATGTTGCCAAGTTTCTTACTGAAGTTCTTAAGGTACAAAATTTTAGATAGTACTATTTTGATTGTACTAAATTTGTATGGAATCTTAGATTTTAATTTTACGATACAATGTTTTATATACCTTATGACTAATGATATGCTAATAAAGGTCTATGAATGAATGAATGAATGAATGAAAAGGCAAAATCTGTTGAATTGTACAGCTACAGCCTGTGCATGTTGGGCATTTGGCACTAATTTTACTACTGTAGCCAGTCTAGGTAAGCAAGCCAAAGGCACCAATATTCTTGCCTCAGAAAAAAATGAGATGACTGGTCTGTGTAATCTTTTGAGGTGAAGAAATGTAATCACAAAAAATGCTCTTAAATCTTTCTGCTTTTTTTGTCATGTAATCTCCAGTTGAGTTCCAAGTCCTCTGGAGTCAGTGAAACCCCACATATGCCTCCCCACAAGCCACCCCCTTAGTGTCTCATTTCTAGCTTCCTAGGAACTTTCCCGATCCAGCCAGATGGTTCTCATGTTACCCCCCACCCCCACCACACACATTTACTCTTTTCTTAAATCATCTGAAATATGGGTTTATATTTCTCCTCATAACTCTACACATGTCTTTATACTGAGTTCTCTTTTTCTCTTCCAGTCACCAGTGACATATTCTCTACCTATGACCAGACGATCCTGTTCACAGAGAATGGTCTCCTGAGGAAAGGCAGCACCAGTTTCAATATATTAAGCCACGGCCATCGATTCCAAGTTGCTCAGGTCTTACACTATGTATCTTCTCCCTTGCCTCCTGTCCCTGCACCACAAGAAAGTCTGAGACACCTCTCAAGAATTTCAGCTCAGAGGTCACCTTAGCTTTATGCTAGACTAGGAAAAAGGCTCGTGGAAATAAATACAACGGCCTCTAGAAAGAGGCTCTGGGCAGGTGTCCTGGCCTTGGACACTCAGTGTCAATGTGCTGTGGCGACCTCAGCAGGGTATAATGACACTGAGTCCACCATTTTCTCCAGAGGAACTGATCTATGCTACCTAAAGAACAGTTGTAATTTTGAGTGATCTCCAGCCCTCACCTGGAGATTGGCAACGATGGTTCCCCAGAAGGGACTGGTTGGTTTGGAAGGTGGAGTCTATGGTTTTGTACCTGTCCGACGTCCCACGCCTCCTGAAACCTCACCCTCTCCAGGCTCCATCCCTCACATCTCCAGGAATTTCCCACCTGGAGTTGGCAACTCTATCTCCTTCCCAGCCAATCACCAACCTACCTTTATTTTCCCCTCACTCTTCAGCTTTCGACCCCCCACACACACCTGCAGCCTCTCCCATGCTCTGAAGCCCTGACTACTACGTCACAATGGCTGTCATATGGGGGCCACCTCAGCAGCATATAAGGATACAGAGCCCACCATTTTCTCCAGGGGAACTGATCTCTGCCATCTGGAAAGCAGTTGTAATTCTGAGTGATCTCCAGCCCTCACCTGGAGATTGGACACATTTTACCTCAGAACAGCAAACTGCTTAGAATGTTAGAGGCAAAAGCCAATCAAGTCACATATGCAAATGACTTCTGTGTTCCGAGGCAAAGGCCAATGAGGCTGCATATGCAAATAACCTCTGTGTTCTGACTGGCTATGGGGGGGAGAGGAACAGCAAACTGTTTTGAATGTTGGAGGTGAGACTCAAGTAATGCTGCCAGTGGATAGGGACAGATTCTGAGTGACACATCAGGGCGCCAACCAATTCCGGAGCGTGTGGAATGTTCTAGAGAAGTGCCACCACCATTCGGCTTTTATATATAAGGGGGGAAGTGTGGGGGAAGGCCACACTGTTTTCTGCTCCTTGATAATGGCACCAATGAGATTTCCAGCCATAAATTAATGCCTGGGTGATGCATCAGTGTGGCCAGTTTTCCACTTTCGTGGGCCAGAGACTTGGAATTAGGGTTGCCAGACAGGAGCCTTTTGGGGGAGAAGCACTGGGGGAGGCAGAGACCAGGGAAACCGACAGTGCAAAGATGAGATGTCACCTCCAGGTGAGTACCAGAAGTAACACAATGTCACACAATGCTCTAGGAATTCCTCTTGAGATGGGATGGGGGGAATCCTATTGTGATATGTTGTGATGTCACACTCAGATATGTCTTGGTGCCATAAAACATCACCCTCTCCCAGTTCTGTGACATCATGGGCACACACCCCTTTACACCCTCCCAAGCTCCCAAGTGGTGGTTAGAATAAAACTGAGAAGGGGAGAATGCTGTAAACTGCTTTGGGTCCCCACTCGGGAGAAAAGCAGAGTAAAAATATCTAAACAATAAAAAGTAGAGTTACTGCAGTGTAAATCCACGTGGCTTAGACTGGAGTAACTCTGCACACAACAGCACTGCAAAGCACTTTAACTTTTCTAGAGTTGCCAGCCCCCAGGTGGGAGCGGAGGATCCTCCAATTTCGTGGTCTCCTGCCTACTGCTGGGCAGCTAGCCAGTGGGGGGAAGCCCAACCCCCAACAGCCACAGCCTGGCATGACGTCCCCAACATGATGATGTCAAATGGAAGTGATCATGTCAGGAACGTCACGTGTCAACACTCTGGTATTTTGAGCAAAACTTTATGGTTACCATAGAGTTTTGCCCAAAATACCAGAGTGTCGCCACACTCCAGCAGTTCTGTAAAGCTGTAAAAACGGAGCTGTTTCGCCAAGCCTTCCAATAAAAACTGATTGCTCTGGTGGGGCCACACTAGCACTTTATTATAGGATGCCACTGTATTTATTTAGTTAGTCTAACTGTATTTATTGAAATTGTATGAATTGTATTTTATTTTGTATTTGCTGGTTTTAAACTCTATGTTGGTTTTAAATTGTTTGTAAGCCGCCCTGAGCCGCTTCATCAGTAGGGGGGAGTAGAAATTTAGTAAATACATAAATAACATCCCCAGCATGATGGCGTGACATCATGACGTCAGGGATGTTGCACACGGTAACGTCACTCCACCCCCACTCCCAGAGAGCTCTCTCCCACCCCCCCACCAGCGAGAGCTTGGGACTGGACAACCCTAAGCTTTCCCCAAATCATTCATTCAGTTTACTTTGTCAAAGCACGAGCCCCGGTGCTCCCACGTTGGAAAAAACAGAGAAAAGCCTCCAAATCAGTATTCACTAATGAACCATTTTATACTGACAATACCACTGGTGTCTGAAAAGTGTAAGGCTGTGAGCAGATAATTAGGTTTGGAGGCTGCGGTGGCTCAAGTGGTTAAGACGCTGAACTGCAGGCTGTGGAAGGTTGGTAGTTCAGCAGTTCGAGACCCGAGTGCCGCATGACGGAGTGAGCTCCCGTCTCTAGTTCCAGCTCCTGCCAACCTAGCAGTTCAAAAGCAAGAAATTGCAAGTATATAAATAGGTACCACTTCGGTGGGAAGGTAACAGTGTTCCATGCACCTTGGTGTTTAGTCATGCCGGCCACATGACCACGGAAATTTCTTCGGACAACGCTGGCTCTTCGGCTTTGAAACGGAGATGAGCACCGCAACCCTAGAGTCGGATTCGACTGGCTTTCGAGCAAGGGAACCTTTACCTTTACCTTTAAGCAGGGTCTTCCATCTTTGTCCTATTCACACTAGGCCCAATCCTACCTGCAGGCAACAGGCCTAATGCGGCAAATGGCACAATATGATGGCAAGACGAAAGATTGCGGGTGGGGTGGGGGATGAGTCTGGCTGTAGTGAGTGGAAACATCTTTGCCCTTTGGGCTTTCCTGCTCCAAAACTGAAGTGCTGAGCACTGGGGAAAGCGTACTCTGTTAAAGAACAAATTATTCTGTATAAAAAAGAAAATATGCTGCTATTGCAGAGAGGTGTTCGCCCTGTGCATCACACTTCCTTTTTTAAAAAATGTCTCCTAGGTGGTTACTGAAGTAGCAGGGTTTGAAGGCATGTTTGGCGGCAGCGCTGATGATGAAGAAGAGCAAGAACTCATGGCTGGCATGTCGTCTGTTTTGCTCGATGTCCAGTTACGGCCTGTCACTTTCTTCCAAGGGTACACAGATCTAATGGCCAAGGTCCTACTGAGTAGTGGTGAGCCCACCACTGTCACAAAAGGGAATATGCTATTGATGGATCATCAACAGGTATTAGCACTTCATTTTCCATATGTTCCAATGACGTCTTGCCACGTGGTAACAGTCAAGAATTGTCACGAGTGGACTATCCGTCCAACAGCTTAAGTCTTGCTTGTGCCAAAAGCATTGTGAACAGGACAGTACAATCCTATGCAGAATCTCAGCCCACTGAAATCAACAGAATGAGCAAAATCCCCATTGTTGACAATCTGAGATATTAGTCAAAGGACATTGCAAACCAGGTATATGTGTTCACCCTTGATGACAGCATAGTGCATTAGGATTAGCGTTCCAGTTACCAGTGTGTATTGGGAGTGGTGCTTCTGACATGAATTTCTTAAATCTTCTAGGAAACACTAAGAGCTTTTATGTTGTGGCACTGCAGTTATGGAACTCCTTCCTCTGGGACGCTTACTTGATCCAGTGACGGTCTTTAGTTTTCTGCTGCAAAGTTGTGAAGAATTGTCCTTGTGGGGGGGGGGATGCATTTAGTATGGCCATTTTTTAAAAAGATAAATGTAGTAAAGGTAGACACCATGATTAAATTCCTGACAAATGAGGTCCCTCCACACACAAAGAAACTAGCCAACCCAAGCCATATAGTTGAGAAAAGTCTGACCAAATGCCCTCATGTTTCTTTTTTTCTTTTTTTAAATCCCCAGAGGGATATTTTTATTTTTGCAATACACTACAAACTACAAAGAAAGTATGAAGGAAGGGGACTACATCTAGGGACAAAAAAAAGGTAACCACACTATACTAAAACCCCAAGAGGAGGAGATCTTATCCCTGTTAGTGAAAGTGTTAGTAATAAATAGTAGTAGTAATAGTAGTAGTAGTAATAAAAACAATATACTTGTAGAGTTCTTGTTTGTCTCAGCTTCAATGTTAACATGTTATTTTGTTAGTTGTTATGAGAGAGCTTTCTGATCATCTTATTCTTCGCTTCAAAAGGCAATTCTCAGAGTCCTTCTGCCTTTACTTCGGTTTTCTGTCTCTAAAGTCATATACCACTCTGGCTGCCTCTGCTCCGGTTTCCACAGCAGAGTCCTTCTCTGCTCCCGAGGTGGCAGAGTCACTTGATTTCGTTTCTTCCTCTTTGGAATCTTCGTCCATTCCCAGCTGGCGTTGCAAAAATTCCTTAGCTTTAAAGGTGGAATCAATCTTTTCTCTTTTATCGTTGATCTTGAAGAGGACACCCTCCGTGATCGCCCACCTATATGAAATTCCATTAGTTTGAAGAAAAGAAATTAAGTCCTTATAGTTTTTCCTCTTTTGACGAATTTCAAATGGAATGTCTTTTAAAATTTTAATGATTAACTTTCCCATTTTCAGTGGAGTTGCTGATGTCGCCTTTAAAATAGCATCTCTGGTCTGTCTTCTTGAGAATCTGACCACAATTTCTCCAGGCAGGCTAATTATTTTAATGTAATTGGAGTAAGCCCTATACCAGTTCATCCACTGTTAAGCCTATTGCTGGAGCGATGATCTCGCTAAGTATCTTCCTCAGGTCCTCCTTCAATGCCTCAAGAACTCCCTGGAATCTGAGAATCATGTTGGCTTTTTCCATCTGCAGCTGTAACAAACGGTTTTCTTGTAGATTTTGCTTTGTTTCCACTTCTCCCATTCTTTTCTTCATTTTCTTGCTTGTGGTGTCCAACTCCTTAAGTTTCCCAGCTACCTGCTCCACCTTCTTCTCCGTTTCTTTCAGTTGGAGCTGCTGAGATGCAAAGTTTTTATTCATTACAGTCAGTTGCTGGTTAATACCATCAAGTTGCTCCATCACTGGCTTGAGCATATCCGCTAGCATTTTCATGACGTCTGCTCCCTCTTCCGGTTTTGGGCTCTGGCTGCCAGGTGGTTTCGTTTTTAGCTTTCTTTGCATGGCCGCCATTTTTTATGATTTGTTTACAGTTTCTGACGCTTCCCTCCGACTCTAAAGATTGCTCCCACGCTGTCAGCAATCAAGTAAGCCTCTCAAAACACACTCACTGTTTTTCCTCCCCCTTCCCGCTTCGTCTCGCTTATCAGTCTTTTCGCATAAGAGGCGTCCCTCTTTGCGATCCACTTTCCTATGTGGGGTGTAACTTGCTTTTTACAATCGTCCGCTTATTTTGAACTCACGTTCATTGTTGGTCAATTTCTCTGACCTCGCTTGCTTCAACACTGTTCCGCTCAATCTCCAGCACTTGTCCCGGCCAAACCAGCTTGTGCCAGAAGGCCACGCAGCGGCTGGACCATCAGGGTGGAGGGGAGCCTCAAATTCTCCGGCTTTACGCCATTGGCTACCCCTCAAAAGCCCTCTGGCCTGGAGCCCCTCCCAAAGGCTCCGTGGGGGTGCTACTTGAGGTAGCACCCCTCTAACCCCCTGGTGGTCCTGGGAGAATGTCCGCCATCGCTGCTCCATAAACTGGAAGCCCTCATGTTTCTTGTACACATCTCTTCTTCTTAATACTGTGCACTGTTTTATAGCTAAGTCCCTTCTTTCCAAAGTTGTATTTGTGGCATGGAATTAGATTTCTAACACTACAGGACTAGTCTTTGGCTATTGCTGTTGCCCACAGGATCCATAACTGGTTATTTCCAAATGAATCACTGGATGAATGGAGCACTAAATGTGCTGCTGTTGACGCATCTAAATGCATATCTAAAAGAAAGTTTATCTGCTTTTTTTTTAATGCCCCAGTAGAGCTCTCAATGGGCTGGATCACATCATACAAAAGAAGGTTTCCTTGTTGCAGTCCCAAAACCTTAAGCTCAACCTCACCAAGCTGACGAGGTCCAATATACTTGGAGGATGAATTTGTATCATATCAGCTATAGATGGATCCAGTGAAACTAGCTTAATATTTTACAAGATTTCTGTCTACTGTGAAAAGCTACTTTCAATCTTTCGCCCAAGCCGCACAAATGTTTAGAAGCCTAGGGTTTAGCTCTGAATGCATATAGCAACTTATATAGCAACTTATGAGGTTGTTGCAGAGGCTCTGTTGTACAGTGAAACATGAAAACCTCAGGAGTTTAATTTGTACAGTATATTTGATGGTCGTTTTTTTGCATTTAGTTGTTTTCATGATATTGATTTAATAATTGGTTACCCACTTTGAATTTATGCTTTAGAAAAAGGCAGGTTAAAAAAAGAAAAAGGAACAACAGCCTGTTGACCTGTATCCACACCATGTGACTTCAAAGCATGTATCAGCTCTAGATAAAGACTAGATAAAGACTTGCATAATCCAGTAACTGAACACATAATGTTGTATTGTACAGGCAATCCCACTTCAGTCTGGCTTGCAAACTGTAATTACTGTTCAGGGAGGAGTTGGACTAGACATTTCAGCCAACATCAATGCAAATTTGTGGGAGCAGGAGTTCCAAACGAGCATTAAAACAAGGTATGTGGATAAGACCTGAGTTTTCTCTCCCAAGGCTAAAGGAGATTTATTGGAATTTTGGCAAAAGTTCAGAAGCCTTATGCCAATTTGAGGAAGTGGAAGCCCAAGCCCAAGGAGGTTTACTCAGAAGTGTTAGGTAGGGATTCCTCTTGAGATGGGATGGGGGGTAGGGATTGTTGTTGTTGTTGTTGTTGTTATTATTAATAATATTATTATTATGTGTAGTATAGCAGGAGAGCCTAAGATTGTCTGGCAGCCAGAAGTTCTAGCTTTTAGCGTTATGCACCACTAGGTGGCAAACTGTTTTTTAAAGACAAGAGACGTTTCAGAAGCCTGCCTTTGTCAAGCCAAGGCCGACCCTGCTTAGATTCCGAGATCTGATGAGATCAGGCTAGCCTTGGCTATCCAGGTCAGGGCTTATTCCCAAGTACGATTACCAACCTCAAGGTGGGACGTGGAGTTCTCTCAAAATTACAACCGACCCCCAGATTGCAGTTCCCTGGAAAGAATGGCAGATTCAGAGAGAAGACTGGATACTATACCATACAGTCTAGCTGAAATGAGAGAGTTTTTTAGGTTGTGTGTAACGTAACAGGATACCAGCCTGCACAGATATACAGGATCAAAGAATTTGTATAACATTTGGGTTGCCAGACAGAGGCTAGCGCCCAGGGGGAGACTGGGGGGCAGGGACTGCCATGGCACCAGGGTGAACCCAGGAGTGACATCATAGACCTTGGATTCTGCAGAAACATTTCCCCTGAATCCTAGAGCAGCATGATGTCATTTTTGGGTTCACCCCAGAAATGGCATCATGCTGTCAGTGTGACAGCAACTTTTTGTCGTTTTCTGACCCTGGCAGCCTGGCAAGGAATAGAGGGGGTCAGGGGCTCAATGTGGAGGATCTCCCACTGGGAACAGGAAAATGGCTACCCTCTATGAACACGTGCAGACAGAAGCCTACGGGAGATGTAAGGTGGGAGGAAAGGAAGGGGAAAGTGATATGAGATGGGAAACTGGGACTTAAAATCTTAATTTTCGCGGGGAGGAAATGACCTCACATAAAGGGAGAGTTGGAAGAACTGATCTCCGGCCAGGACATCACATCACATCCCCACTGAGCTCCCCTCCCCACACTCTGCCTTGCCTTCTCCAAGCACCGTCCTACGTCGTCAGGCTTTTCCCAAGCTGTAACTGGCAATCATATTTCCCAGGATAGGATTGCTCTGTGATTCTCTTCTTAAAGGGTAACTAAAGTGCACGGTGATATCAGAAAGACTTGGAGAAGGTTTCTTGGCTTTAGGGACCCCTGGCAAGAATAAGAGAATGGAAATGGTGGTTCCTTTGGTGATCATATACCCTTTAACAAGGTGCTAAACTTCATAAATGCCATGAAGGGAGTGCATTAAGCTATTTGGCAGGAAGATCGTTGCAGAAAAGTTCTGTGTGAGCAAATAATCAGATGCAAAAGTTGTGAAAGCTTCCTTTGTGTACACAGAGATGCTTGAACATCTGCTGGTTTGGCACACGTTCTGCTTACCCTGTTGCAAGCAGGGAACTGACTGTTCAGTGGGGAGTTGGACTTGTTCACAGGTGGCTCAGATCTGTTCCCAAGCTGCTTTCTGCACACGAGGACAGTTGAACACAGTGGTATAATAAAAGAACAGGAGGAAACTATTCTTAGGCTGAAGGGGGTAGCATTAGATATCTGCATCTAGCCCTCCATTTATCAGCATCTTCTCTGCTTTTCCCTTTTGCTGGCCAAACTAGCTGAATAAGATTCTTTTGTCAGCTACTTCCAATTCAAGCAGGACAATACACCAGCAGGGAGCATTCGGAGAAATTTCCCCCTCCCTTTTAGCAATGGGTCCTTAGTGATGGATGGAGATGTATAAGGCCCCTTTCACATTACCATTCTAAACCAGATGTTATCTGTTGTTGGCCCAGTTCCAAGTAAAGTGATCCAGGGATGGACAGGGGTTTCATGCAGCAAATTTCCTTCCATTAATGAGCTGTCACTGAAACACTATGGTCATTTCAAACAGTACGGCTTCCCCACCACTACCCTTTTTCACAGTGCAATCTTTCTCAAACATTTTTTGAATGTTCTAAATTGAGTACTATAGCGTTAGATTGATATAGTGGTGCCAAGGCATCTCAACAGTACTGCTGTAGCACTGAAGTGCTATATTGGTGTTTTTTTTGGGGGGGTTTCTCCCCCCCATTTTTTCTATTTCTTTTTTTAAAGTGCTATACTGGTTTAATGCTATAGCACTCAACTTAGGGTGTTGGGGGGGGAGTTTAAGGAAGATCATGCCATGAAAAGGGTAGGGGGGGAGTGGCACTGTAGGAAGTGCTATGGACATTTTAAACAGCACACCACAGTGATTCAGAAGCCCAACAAAGAGGTACGAATGGAAGAAAGCAGTTTCCCTCAAAATCAAAAGAGTTCCTAAACATTAGGAAGAACTTCCGGACAGAGCAGTTCCTCAGTGAAACAGGCTTCCTCGGGAGGTGGTGGGCTCTCCTTCTTTGGAGGCTTTGAAGCAGAGGCTAGATGCCCATCTGACAGCAATGCTGATTCTGTGAACTTAGGCAACCGCAGACAGCCAACTTCCTTGAAAAAGCATTGCACATGTGAGCGTTTTCTCCCATTACAGGGCTGCAGTGATCATGGATTTCCGAGCAGAAGTGGATGCCCCATTCTTTCAAGCCACTGTCCAAAGCCAGTCAGAATTAGAAACAGCCATAAATTTTAATGCTTTTCTACATCTTTCTGAGAATCTCATGTGTCTGCAGATGACAGAGGAAAACGGCTCTTGCAGGTAACATATAGCCCTCCAGTTGGAAGAAAGACCTCTAGACATGGACACAAATGATGCTTGTTACAATTGGCAGAGATCTGAGACTGGCTGCCACTGTTGGATAGGAACTGGAAACCCAGGTTTGTTGCCTTGCAGTTCTGGACTGGCTTAGGCTGGATGTGGTATTCTGCCACCCTGTAATGGTCTGCCAGTTGCCGGCCTGCTGCTTTTGACATGGGAATATGCCCCACATCCTGGACTGCTTTATGGCCTGAGTTCAACCAAGTAATGAGAACAAGAGTTTGCTAAGAATGCAAACACAACTGGCATACAAAGGAAGGCTGGGGTATTCCCTCGCTTTAGGGCACCCATGTTTTATTGGCCTTGACTTTGGGAACAAGTAATAATGGTTTCAGTACCCGCCATTTGAGCTAGCACAGGTTCTCTTTGAACTATCATCTGCAAAGGTCATGGGGAAGTTAATGGCTTCAGTGATACCTGATCACAGAACATTAAGTGGAGCGCTACATACAAAGAAGGCTGGCTTCTCTTTTTACCGTGTTATGGCAATAAATCCCTTCTGTGGTACTGTTATGGCTGCATCTAGTGCCAAGATTCATTTCCTCTGCCAGACACAACATCACAGTTTTTTTGCTCTTGCTGATAAATCTTTCATGGACGCCTCTTGACATAAATAGACCCAAAGCAGTCTTCTCTTGCTTTATGGCAATAGTAGCAGATACACACTTGGCAAGATTCCCAGGGCTAATTCAAGCTTCGTTCCCAGCAAAAGGCCTTGATACTTTCAGCCTCCTTAGAGATGTGTGAGAGGAATATCACCCACAGGTTTAGGATTCATCAGCAATAAGGAAAAAGGGGCATTGTGTAACAGCCTCACCCTCTTCCTTGGATGAAATACCGTGTTCCCATCTGACACTGTATAAATTATTACTCTTGATTTCCTGGGACTCAAAACTAGACTCCTCTGGAGGGCAGGTTGCAGATGGGAATTGCCACAAGATCTCAAAGTTAAATGTCTCTTAGCATAAAGCAGTTTGCAGAGGAAGGAGGAGAACTGTGAAGTGCTGCATGTCCTCTGACTAATACCACATTAAGACTACGTCCAACATGCAAAATGGGAAATTAACGATTCTAGGAAATATATTTCTCAAAAGACAAACTCAAAGTTTCAAAAGTAACATGCTGGGATCTAGACTAATTTCCATTGGCACAAGGATCCCTGCCCACAGAGCACCATTTCTGGTTGTAGTGGCCCAAAACATTGCCCAGTCCTGTTACTGGGCAACTCCTCTTCCCCAAGAACAGGATATTAGGGGGCATTTGGGGCTGCTGCAGGAGGGGAGGAGGCAAGAAAATCCTCGCACCTGCAGGAACTTTAGTTTGGCTTTGATACATTACATTGCTCCCCGAATGCGTTCTGTGAACACTGTTTTCCCAATGCAGTTTGCTTTAGGTGATTCTGTGTATGAAAATGTTGAGACAGTGTGTGACTGCAATAAAGAAGGCCAATGCTATGCTGGGGATTATTAGGAAGGGTATTGAAAACAGATCAGCCAATATCATAATGCCCCTATACAAATCAATGGTGAGACCTCATTTGGAATACTGTGTGCAGTTCTGGTCACCACACCTTAAAAAGGATATTATAGCTTTGGAAAAAGTGCAGAAAAGGGCAACTCAAATGATAAAAGGGTTGGAACACTTTCCCTATGAGGAAAGGTTAAAGCGCTTAGGGCTCTTTAGCTTGGAGAAAAGACGACTGAGGGGTGACATGATCGAGGTTTATAAGATTATGCATGGGAAAGGACGTCCTTCTTCACCCAAAGAGTGATTAACACTTGGAATTCACTGCCACAGGAAGTGGTGGGTGCTACAAGCATGGATGGCTTCAAAAGGGAATTAGATAAGCATATGGAGCAGAGGTCCATCAGTGGCTATTAGCCACAAGGTATAGCTAGGGGCTCTGGGGCAAGTGATGCTCTGTCTTCTTGGTGCTTGGGGGGGGGGGTGAACAGTGGGAGGGCTTCTAATGTCCTGGCCCCACTGCTGGACCTCCTGATGGCACTGGTATTTCTGGCCACTGTGTGACACAGAGTGTTGGACTGGATGGGCCTTTGGCCTGATCCAACATTGGCGTCTCTTATGTTCTTATGTTAATCTATCTGTGGCTCACTGACAGAGCATCTGCTTGGCAATGCATAAGGACCCAGGTCCCTGGGATCTCCAGGTAAAAGGACCAGGAAGTAGGTGATGGGAAAGACCCTGACCTGAGACCCTGGAGAGCTGCTGCCAGTCTGAATAGACAATACTGACCTTGACGGACTGAGGGTCTGATTCAGCATAGGGCAACATCATGAGATACAGTTTCAACACCTTGGGGAATCCATAACCCCTTAGGTGTGTGCAGAGGCCATTTCGGGGGGGGGACGCGGGGGAACGTAGTTCCCCCGGGTGAGGTACGGGGGGCGGGGCAAATAACGAAGCCCCAACCCCTATGGGGGCGGGGCACATGATGAAGCCCCGCCCCCTGCTTCTGGCTGCCCCGCTTCCAGCCCTCATTCAGCCAGGAGGAGGCAGGAGAAGAGGGAGGGTAAGTTGCTTCCTCCCTGCCTCTCCCCACCCCTGCCTGCCTGGGGCCAGGGAGGGCCTTCATGGGGCTTCCTTGCACTCCCACCGGCCTTGCAGGTCCACCGCCGGGCCCCTCATGGGGCTCGGCAGCGGAGCTGCAAGGCCGGCACCGGCAGCCGGGACCGTTGGGGGCGGGGTGTGTGGCCTTATGACACATTTCCAGTGATGTCAGGAGGTGTGGCCTTATGACACACTTCCGGTGATGTCAGGGGGTGTGGCATATGCTAATGAGTTATGCTAATGAGTTCCCCTAGCTCTTTTTCTACGAAATGACCCCTGGGTGTGTGTAGTATTCTTTCCAATTAGCATTTTTACATGTGTGTTATAACAGATTGGGGGGTGGGGTGCATCAAGTTTATGGTTTTCAAGGCAAGAGACATTCAGAGGTGATTTGCCATTGCCTGGCACCACATCACAACCCTGGTATTCCTTGGAGGTCTCCCATCCAAATACCAGCCAGGGCTGGCCCCTGCTTAGCTTCCAGGATCTAGCAAGATTGGGCTATCCAGGTCAGGGCATCATAACAGTACTCAGCATTAACGAGGGTTCAGAGTGCTTCACGTGCATTATCATGCTGTAATATGCAGTCCAGAATCCATCCCATCAATGCTTAAATGTTAGATCAAAATCAGACTTAATGTCAGTTTTGTTTTGTTTTTAATCCTCACAGAGAAGTCTTCTCAGTGTTTGAATCCTCTGCAAATGAAACCACAACCGTCCACAAAGGAAGGAAGGCCACCATCCCTGGGCGGGCACTTCCTTTCCACAGAGCCAATTCTGAGATGTGCAGAATCCTGCATGCAAACACAGAATAACAGACGTGACATCTATTAGCAGAGACAGAACTGTGGAGACAGTGTCTATATGGCATCGGTTCAGACTTCTGATTCCTCTTTTCTGTTCCACACCTAATTGAAGATAGCCCAAGGTCCAGCTTTCCTAAAGAGTGTCAGCTTTTAA
Organism: Gekko japonicus; assembly: GCF_001447785.1. NCBI lineage: Eukaryota > Metazoa > Chordata > Lepidosauria > Squamata > Gekkonidae > Gekko > Gekko japonicus. The sequence goes on along the minus strand of NW_015173701.1, from coordinate 420,086 downwards.
ATATTCTGATAATGCTAAAATAACCACAGCCTGGACTGAAACATGAGCAGTTTAAAGAATAAAGCCGGTTTATTACAAAGAGAACAAACTTTGTAAGAAAGTGAAAAGAGAAATCTAACTGTCTAACTAACTAGAAGGAAGCCAGTAACCAACAGATCTCAGCAGGAGCAAGAAAAACCCCAACTGAGCCAATCAGGAGACAGGATGGAGACTATTTGAAAACAGTAGGCAGTCCCTAATCTTATTATGCTTACTAGATGTCCCCTCTGCTGCCTCCTGCTGGATGTTCTCATCATTTTCTTGATATATGCACAATAGACCTTGCATATTCCAACACATACAGCTTCCTTGTCTCGGACAAATTAAAGCAAAAGACTAGCATTAGGCATGGAGGGTGGCTTTTTTAAAAAGCCTCTTTCCCTCATTTCATTTTTCTACTAAAACTCCTCCTCTCTTCCCTTGCTTTTTGGCAACAAGGGGGGAAAGGCAGCTTGTGGAAAAGGACTTTTTAGCAGCAAAATGGCATGGGGATAGAGTGAAGATCTCTCTCCCATATTGTTGAAGGCAGTGAAAAAGTTCCATTTGTTTCAGTCATTTTTGCAACAAAACAAAAGGGCAATAATGGCAGATGAACATATATTCACTATTTCATCTTCCTCCCCCTTCCCCTCCCCACAAAACTTACAGTGCTGCATCTGGCAGGTGCTTTGAACTGTTGCAAGGCAGCTCTAAACAGATGGTGGGGCCTGGGGACTTCCCAGAATTACAACTCCTCTCCAGATCACAGAGGTCAGTTCCCCTGGAGAAAATGGCCACTTTGGAGAGTGGACTGTATGGCATTGCACCAATACGTCTTCTAAGCTGTGGAGTCTTGTGAGCAAAAATTCTGCTTTGTGAGCTACTGGCATTAAAGTTGTGAGCAAGTGATTTGGCTGCTGCATAAATTAGTTTGCTCTGCAGCCATCCTTCCTGAGCTAAGACAAAAAGGTGTGAGCCAGAGGCTAAAAAACTGTGAGCTAGCTCACACTAACTCAGCTTAGAGGGAACACTGCTGATTGCACCCTGCTGAGCTCCCTCCCCTCCCCAAGCTGTGCCCTCCAAATCTCCATGAACTTCCCAACTCAGAGTCGGCCACCCTACCCAAGCCGACAGCTAGGACAGAGGACCTGTCTCCCACCCCCTCAGTTGCCTCAGTTCAACCTGGGAAAGGGAGCCCGGAGCTTCTAGACACAGTGCCTGACCCGCCATAAGGCAGAGGTGTTGGAGCCCAGAGCCCTCGCACGGCTGCAGAGGCTGACTCCTGGGGGAGCCCAATCAGCATCTCTGTGACTTGAGGAAGGATGAGGAAAAGAAGAGGACTGAACAGTAACAAAACAAGTACAACAATGAATGCAAGCGTGTGGTCATATTATTAAAAAACAAATGCAATTTTTGGAACCTGAAATGAAAACAATAACAAAATTGCACATCTCTAGTTTGCAGCCACCAGAGTGTCATTTCACAAGCTACAACTAACTGGGAGCCAAAGAACGTGAAGCCAGGGCCCCCGAGGCAGCCACTTCTTGTCCACACAGAAGGACAGCTAAACGACAAGTCCGCCATGTTCAGAGAGGTGTGTCCCATGAGCTAAACTCCAGTGGTGGCTTTTCAAAGTTTCCCAGGTAAACCCCTAGCAAGGTCTGGTGCAAAACAATAGTATCATACTGTGCCCGGTTAAGATGCTTTCAGGAGCTGCATTGTGGTGTATGTCATATATTTGCAAGTCCCTTTGCAACCTTCACATTGCAGCAGCCATTTTCTCCCGGTGAACTGATCTCTGTCACCTGGAGATCAGTGGTAATAGCACAGCTCCAGCCATCACCTGGAGGTTGGCAACCCTGCTACACAGATGATGGATTATGCTGACCTCATTCAGTCCTTACATCTGTATTCTCACCAACCCCCCCCCTCCAGAAGGGCTATATGTCTATTTTATTTATTTAGAATGATAGTTTAGAATAGTAGATTGTAATGTAACATAATGAATAGTAGAATGTAATGTAATTTGGAATGGTAGATTGGAATGGAGTCCTCTGGTCTGGGGGCTGTAAGGTTGCTGTAAGATCACCTCCATGCTTGAGAGGAGACAGATGGAGCATAATGGCAGGGTCTTCATTAACTACACTCAGCATTCCACAATTAAGGATACATCTGCCCATCAATCTCCAATTTTGACAATATTTATTTCCTTCATTGTGTTTCCCTCAGAATTAAACAAACGGTAACCATATAACTAAGCTTGTTATTCCTGTTTGGCCCTTGAATCTGTGTGCTACTTTACTGCTCACCTTCTAGCTATATGTATTGACTGGTAATTTCCATTTTGTTGTATCTGAAGAAGTGTGCATGCACACAAAAAGGTTATACCTTGAATAAAACTTTGTTGGTCGACTGAACTCCAACTTTCTTCTGCTGAAATCTATCCATTCAACTAGTTCAGCAGTTCAGGTTATGTCAGGACTATTAAGAGTAGCTCTCCAAGAGATGAATGCTCTAAATGGGAGCAGAGCCCTTTTCTAATTACACTGAAACCAAGATGGATTGCAAAAACCTAGGGCATGGGGAAATTTAATTGGCACTTGTTGTTGCTAGCATACCACAGTGTAGGCGCAACCAACCAAGCCAGGTCTAGAAGTCAGGTGTCCAAACTGAAGAGAGATCAACCCTATAATCAGGTGTTGAGAATGGAGAGGCTTGGTGGCAACAAAATGTAAAAACTAACTTGCTAATGGCTTGAACTGGTTGCCCCGTTGCCATATGGCCCCAGCCAGGTGCTACCCAGTACAGTGAAAGCCTTCAGTTCTAGTCTTGCAACGCTGTCATAATTCATGGGACTCCAGTCCCTTACTGTGATTCATTTTAATCTTTAAATATGGAGTTATTTAAAAATAGTGATGGCTAATGGCCATAACACCTGACAATGTTGCACAAGAGCTTCATTTCTTCAGAATGGGCTTGATCAACAAAACAACCTTGTGCATGCTTCTGCTGCAGTATAATTCATCTCTTAGATTTTCTTTTTTTTAAATGCTGGTCTTAGCTTCCTCCAGAGGCCCTCTGTTTCCCTCAAAATGCATGCCTCAATCTGTCAGCTATGCTGCCATGGGGGTTGGGATGTTCTTTCACTGTCTGTGTAAATTGCTTTCACATTCCTCTCTCTCTCTTGCTTTGCGCTGAAATGCTTATCTCTAAATAAGTACAGGTGGGTGTGTGTGTTGTCTGCCTTCCAGGCAAGCTATGGGAGCCGAACAATTCCCAGCTTCGCATAGTAACAGTTTGCTGGCTTTAGCCCGCGTGGGGGAGGGTGCCTAATTGGACAGCGCAGTGGGTGTGTGTGTGTGTGTGCATACGAATGCCCTATATCTCATTAGGTTCAAGAGACAACTGCTATTCTTAACAGTGACTGTGTTAATGCATCTATGACTCTTCAGTAAAAGTATAACCTTTCCAAGAAGTGTGTACTCCGTTGTTGGCTGTGGGTTCTGACACAATCCAGCTCGGGGTTTAATACACAAAGAAACCTGGTTCAACATGCATGAGGGATTGCAAGCACAAATGAGTCCACTGCTCGATGCAGCAACCTCCCCCCCCCCAAGTCAGAGGCAAGGCTGTGTGTGTGGAGTCCTACATACAACTGCTGAAATCCTACAAACTCAGTGTAATGTATCCAGTCCAGACAAGTCCAGAGAAAAACGTCGAGCTTCGCTCCAAGAGACAATGGACTATGCAGATCCTAGCCCGCTCCAATCAGGGGGCTAGGTTCCCGGCCGAGAGCCTATGGGACTCTCGGTCACTGTAAATAACCTATAGGGAAGTAGGGGTGTGGTTTGGGTGGCGGTTTCTCGGGGGATTTAAGCCAGCCTGCGAGCCGGCCAAAGTCATCTTGTTCTGGATAGAATAAAGTACGCTTTGCTGAAATCACTCTCCGTTTGCATACTTTTCACTCAGGTTTATGAGATTATGGATATCCATTCTGAAATTCAATTACAAGGTTCCCACCCCGCCTCATAAAGTACCACTAGAAACAAGTGAGTTTTAAATCTGGATTGGGGACAGCAGTCACATGGAACTCTTGTATAGAATTATCCAGACAAGTGCAAAAGAACCCAAATAGAGAAGATACTTACCAATCAAAGGTCAGATTGGCTGGTTGTGTATTCACAGCGCTCAAGAAAAGCTTCATAAAGGGGTTAACATTAAAGAACTTCTGAGTATGCCTCTACAGAGCTCTGCCTTAGAGTGCCTGGCAGGAAGCCTGCCAGTCATGCCGGTCTAAAAATTCCAGTTAACATTCTGAGCTGAAGAAGAGCTTCTGAGTAAATTGGCAGTCAGTCCATCATACAGTATGACAAGCTACTCAAACACAGATACCGAGCCAAGGACCGATTAGCTTGGGGGTCACTGCTCATTTGGATGATGAGTTCACCATGGCCTGGTGGAGAGCTCCCTATCCAGAGTAATTGGGATTACTTGGTGAGCAGTGGCATTTCATACTGGTGATTAAAGTGAAATGTTCTTGTAGTGTGGCAGATAAAAAGAATCCTCCAGTGTACCATTAAGCACACTCAATTTCATTGAAGAAATGAGGAAGACCAAAGGTCTGGGAATGTAAAGGGAGGTCAATCAACCTTTGATAGGAAGCTATGCTACAGACTCCAACACTCAAAACAGCATTACTGTGCCCCAGCAGCCAACATATGGCGACCCCATAGGATTGCGCAGAGGTGGTTTGCCACTGCCCTCTCTGCAAAGTCTTCCTTGGCGGTCTCTCATCCAAGTACCAACCCTGCTTGGCTTCTGAGATCTGATGAGATCAGTCTATACTAAACCCTTCCGCATCCCCCCAGCTTTATTAGCAATTTGTTTGTTTACTAAGATCTCTACCCTGATGGCTGCCCTTAGTTAGAAGAGAGACGGAGGAGGTTCTGGTGATGTTTTTATTCTTGAGATAACATAGTAACAGCAACAACATGATTTGCAGAACAAAATTTTAGTCCAATAACCACAACTTTCCAGGGTATAAACTTATTGTGTTCGTCTCTATGGAGTTGGATAGCTCAAGCTATTTATTAATTACTTATTTATTTATTTATTTATTAGACTTTTACCCCGCCCTCCCGCCTAGGCGGCTCAGGGCGGCTTACAGTAGTTTAAAAACCAGTATAACAATTAATACAATATCACATCTAAAACAGTGCGATCAATAAAATAACCAAATATAGCTTATTAGAATTAAAATTACAATTAAGACATGGCGGCCATCTGGTATAAAGTGCTAGAACAGTCAGTGTGGTCTGGGCTATTAAAACGCTTGCCGGAACAGCTCGGTCTTTACCGCTCTACGGAATTGGTGAAGATCCCGCAGATCTCGAATTTCATTTGGGAGCTGATTCCACAGTACTGGTGCAGCTAGGGAAAACACCCTAGTTCTTGTCGATGTTAACTTAGCGTCCCTAGGGCCAGGGGGGACCAAGCGATTCTGCGTCTTGGATCTCAGTGCCCTTGGGGGAACGTACAGGGAAAGGCGGTCCCTCAGGTAGACAGGCCCCAGACCATTTAGGGCTTTAACGGTCATAACCAGCACCCTGAAGCGTATCCGGAACGCTATTGGCAGCCAGTGCAGCGACCTCAGCACAGGTTGAATGTGCTCCCTCACGGGGAGACCCATCAACAACCTGGCCGCGGCATTCTGCACCAGCTGCAGCTTCCTGAGTTGCCCCAAGGACAGCCCCAAGTAGAGAGCATTGCAGTAATCCAGCCTTGAGGTGACCATAGCATGGATCACTGATGCCAGATTGTTGTTTGAGGAAGGGGACCAACTGCCTAATCAGCCGCATATGGTAAAAGGCTGCCTTGGTAGTGACTGCTACCTGGGCCTCCATTGTCAAGGAAGCATCCAGGAGCACTCCCAAGCTCCTGACCCTCGGAGCTGGCACCAATGGCGCCCCACCAAAGGCCGGAAGTGGGACCCCTACCCCCGTACCTCTCCGATTCAGGCATAGGACCTCCGTCTTCATCGGATTCAGTTTCAGTCGACTCAGCCTAAGCCAGTCCGCTACGTCCCGCAACGCTCGGTCCAGATCTTCCGGGTTAGAGCCAGACTGACCACCCAACAGCAGATAGAGCTGGGTGTCATCCGCATATTGATGACACCCCAGCCCATGTCTCTGGGCAATCTGGGCAAGGGGGCGCATATAAATGTTAAACAGCATCGGTGAGAGAACTGCCCCTTGAGGCACCCCACAAACTTCTCCCCGAGTGCCACCCTTTGTCCCCCAACCTTGGAGGAAGGAGACAAGCCATTGCAAGGCGAGCCCCCAAATCCCCACATCGGCGAGGCGATGGGGGAGCAACTGGTGATCGGCCATATTGAATGCCGCCGACAGGTCCAACAGCAGGAGCACCACCATCCCGTCTCGATCCAGGTGCCTTCAGAGATCATCCTTGAGGGCAACCAGTGCTGTCTCAGTCTTGTGGCCCGGGTGGAAGCCGGACTGGAACGGATCTAGTGTGGAAGTGTCATCCAGAAAGGCCGGCAACTCTATCGCCACCGTCCTATTAATTTGCCTAAATAAGGCAAATTAGAAACCGGCCAATAGTTGGCCAATTCGGCCGGATCCAAGGATGGTTTTTTTAAGAGAGGGTCGACTGTCGCTTCCTTGAGAGCCTCTGGTGGGCGAGCAACTGGTGATCGACCATATCGAACGCCGCTGACAGGTCCAACAGCAGGAGCACCGCCGTCCCACCCCAATCCAGGTGCCTTCGGAGATCATCCGTGAGGGCAACCAGTGCTGTCTCAGTCCCGTGGCCCGGGCAGAAGCCGGACTGGAACGGATCTAGCGTGGAAGTGTCATCCAGAAAGGCCTGCAACTGTATCGCCACCGCCCTATCTATTAATTTGTCTAAATAAGGCAAATTGGAAATGGGCCGATAGTTGGCCGAATCGGCCGGATCTAAAGATTGTTTTTTTAAGAGGGGGCGGACTGTCGCTTCCTTGAGAGCCTCTGGGAATAGGCCCTCAGAGAGGGACCTGTTAACAATATCCCGAAGGGGACCTCGAAACCCCTCTCGGCCAGCTTTAATCAGCCAAGAGGGGCACGGATCAAGGCTGCAAGTAGTTGGGCGCACAGTCGAGACCAATCTGTCAACCTCCTCTAGGCTGAGAGGGCCAAAACAATCCAGAATAGAACCAGAAGACGTGCTTGGAGCCTTGAGTTCACATACTGTCTCAAGTGTGGCCAGGAGGTTGCGGAGCGACAAGACTTTATAAGCAAAATAACTAGCAAAAGCCTCGCAGCCTATATCCAAGTCCGAACTGCAGGCCTTTTTGGGGCTCCTGAACTTTTACCACTCCTTTTTGCCCCTCAAAGCTGCAGTCGCAGAACCGCTCCATCGCCTCCTGGACTAGACTGTTCTTGTCAGAACTCAGAAGCTAAGCAGGGTTGGCCCTGTTTAGTACTTGGATGGGAGATCGCCAAGGAAGCCCAGGGCTGCTACACAGAGGTAGGCAATGGCAAACCACCTCTCAACGTCTCTTGCCCTGAAGACCCCATGATCTGCTGTGACTGGACTCAAATTTTGTTCTGCTACCACAGACTGACAAGGCTAACCACCTGAAACATGATAGCTGGTAGTTAAAAGGGTCCTGTCCAAAGCTTGGAAAAGCCCTATGCCAGTGATCAGGCTTCACAGAGAGATGGTATGGCAGAGTGCAAAACAGCTTCTTAAACGACATCCACATTGCAGAAGAAATTGGTACAGCCACGGTAATTGTAAAGCCTGGGGTAACCTGCAGCTGTTGAAGACAGTGGTTGGTTGGCCCTGCCAACTGGGATCCTACTTTCAGCCACTTGTTACAGGGTCTCTGTTATGTATGCGGACCGCCACCAGGGATCTGTGGCTAAAGCAGGAGCTTGGTCCCCAAACACAAAGGGGACCTAGGATCCTAGTCCACCTCGAGTCCACCAATAGCACCCTGGGCGGGAAATTCAAACCTTCCTATGGGGACAGAGATGTGCCAGGTGGAGTGTATATAGTTGGCCTGGCAGGGCCGTTTTTCCTTGTCTTGTTGTGAAGTACAATAAGCACATCTGAACACGTCATAGTCCGAGTTCTCCATGTGTCGAACTCAGTACTTTTCAGTCTCTCTACTGAACTCTGTGGCAAGTGAAAATAGGATTTCCAGCATAGTGGTTCTAATGGGACAGGCATTTGGGGGCTGACTATGGGTGCCATATCTTTTCTGTTGTGTCCCAGTCCTTATTTCAGCAACTGCTCAACCAGGTCATGAGTTAAAGTAAAGGTAAAGGTTCCCTTGCTCGAAAGCCAGTCAAATCCGACTCTAGGGTTGCAGTGCTCATCTCCGTTTCAAAGCCGGAGATCCAGCGCTGCCCGAAGAAATTTCCGTGGTCATGTGGCCGGCATGACTAAACACCAAGGTGCACGGAACGCTGTGACCTTCCCACTGAAGTGGTACCTATTTATCTACTTGCAATTTCTTGCTTTCGAACTGCTAGGTTGGCAGGGGCTGGAACTAGAGACGGGAGCTCACTCCGTCATGCGGCACACTTGGGTCTCGAACTGCTGAACTACCGACCTTCCACAGCCTGCAGTTCACCGTCTTAACCACTTGAGCCACCGCAGCTCCTAGGTTACTCACAGGCTATTTTACTCTACCCTTTCATAAACACTAGCAACCTCAATCATTTGTGGCTGGAAGCTTTTCTTCAATAACAAAGGACAACTGAAAAGTCGATGACGTTAATAAATATTTTTTAAAGCTCCAAATCTCATATACATAAAACTCTTATACATTGTAACACCAGACAAGGTTACAGCACAAGCATGATTTTGTCTGACAGCTCTAACTTCCTAACTTACTTCCCCTCCCTCTTTTGCAGGTCTCCCCCCCCCCCCAGTGATTAAAAAAACAAAACAAACCCCCTGTCCTCTACACAGACTGGCAGTCACAGGGGTTGGGATTTCAGGGCAATTTACTGAACCAAAGGGACAGTTGTGAGTGTATTCTTTGCCTTCATTTTTCACATATTATTCATTGGTGCATCCGCACTGGCGTTATATACAGACCATGCACCTATATAAATGTAAAATGCTGGAGTCAGTGACTGGGGGACACACCCGGCACCTTCACTGAGCATGAACCTAACCCATTGTTCCACTACCGATTCCAAATGGATGTGAGAATCAGAATTCTGCAGGCAAAAAAAAAAAGGTTTGACACTATAACTGAGATACACGTCTCTTTTGAGTTTTGAGGCAGATATTTCACTCATGCTCGTATTTTAAGCCACAGAAGAGAGTAGATAAGATCCACTGTGGAAACGAGCCCCTCCGTCCCTGCAGACATCTGAGCGGAAGCAGCTTGGTCAGGGAGCCTCCCAGGAGGCTGGGTCAGTCTGCCACATTTATATATTGGGAGTAGCTGAAAGATTCAGCCACACTTGATACGGAAACATTCCAGAATTACCTGAAATTCTTTATGGGCTGGTTGGGAAAAGGCAGATACCGAACAGTAAATCATGCAGAGATACAGTGGACAGTATTCCCCATAAACCCAAAGAAACCTTTAATTATTTACTTTCCCTGTGGCAAGTTAAGGGTTTCTGTCATGGCACACTCATGTGCCCCACCACAGAGTTTGGGGTTGGCTGTACTAGAGACATGTGCCTTATTGGCTTCATTTGAGCATGTGCCAACAAAATATCTGAAGGCTTACACAGATTATACAATTCTGATCGGGTTATTCAGGTGGGGTTTTTTAGCAGCTAGACAATGTACAATATCTACATTGTAATGCACTGAAAGATTTACTGAAGGCAGTGTGGAGGGGCAACAGCAACAAAACATCTTGGAGGAGTTCTTATAAGTTCACAGTGGGACAGAGTGGACAGAAAGGTCTCTGCTCGCCTACTTGTAGGGTTGCCAGGTCCTCCCTGTCTGCTGGCAGGGCTTGTAGGGGAGGTAGATTTCCCAGATCCATGTTGGGGAACTCCTGGAGATGTGGGGGTGGAGCCTGGGGAGGACAGCGACCTCAGTGGGGGACAATGCTGTGGAGTCCACCCTCCAAAGAACCCATTTTCTCTAGGGTAACTATCTCTGTAGTCTGGAGATGAGCTGTAATTCCAGGAGACCCCCAGGTCCCACCTGGAGGCTGGCATCCCTATCTGTCTGCCATTAGCTGAGCTACTCAGATCGTAGACAGGGGGAGAGCAGGCAGGCCCTGGGGAAGAAGAAACCAGGGGCCTAAGGTGGCAGCAGGCCAAAGGAAGCGAGTGGAATCTAGGAAATGTGGATGGGCTGTGGTTCAGATAAATTAGAGGGTCATAAGAGGAGGAAAGAAAATTGGGAGACAAAATGGTCACAGGAGGAGCCAAACACATCCAGGAAGTCTGAAATTCCCACATTTATAACCAACAAACTTTTTGGCTCTTGGCATACGTGTAGGACTTCTGCGCTCCTCTAGGTCTCTCATGTGTCTTCTCAATTTTGTACAATAAATCCCAATTTTTACACTGCAAAAATAACTTCTGTAGCCCTGTTCACAAGTTACAGTGAGCACACATACAATCAGTGTACAGTGTATGCTTGATTTTTCTTTATGTCTGTTGAGTAATTCTCATGCTACATTTAATGCATGTACAAATAAACATGTGATTTAAACCCCACAGTTATCCAGCGACTAGTCTGCAGTTTCACCTGAAAAGTGAACACACATTGGCTCTTTCTTACAAAACAAATCACACACATACATGCAGGGCATATGTGCATTCACTGTAACACATAACAGAGCATGTATAACCTATGATAGCAGATGTGGAGAAAATAATTTACTTTTAATAAACATTAACTGTTGCATTTTAAAATATGTGCCCCTCTTTTTCTGAGAGCAGACATGCCACCTTTCCAGAAATTTGCCCTGCATTGGTCCTTAGAAAAAGCGTGGCACTCATTAGAATTCCTGCCATCATTTGTTTTCCTGGGTCTTACAATGGTGCTTTCCACATGGAGACAGGCATGTGTACTTCCCCTATTGCTACTGTGGCAGCCAATACAGCAGAGCAGCAATAGGGCCTCCACAGGGCAGGCTTCCCATAGTTTCACTGCCCCAGTACCCTAAAGCAACAGTCATTCCTCTCCCCGGCACCACAAGGGCCTTTTCAGTGTTTTGGGTTGGGTGGGTTTTTTTTTGTAATTTGGCAATTGGATACCATCATGTCAACATAACATTATATCTATCTGTGAAAAGTTATCTGAATTCCCAGCTTCCATTTTAAAAAAAGTAAATCTCTAGCCCCTTCAGTTGTGGAGAAATGCTTCCCCCCTTATATTTCTGCAACAAGATACTCTAGAGGCTGACTTGGGGGGGGGGGGAGAGAAGGCTGGGGATTCCCAGAAGCTGCTACACACACTGTTATAATATTATATCAATATCATGGTGTTCAGTTCCCAATTAAAACCCAAAGAAACTCCCGGGGAGCTGGGGGAGGGAATGACTGCTGTGGGGAAATGGTTGCCATGTGTGTGTGTGGGGGGGGGGAGCCTTTCCCTCCCACATGACAACTATCCAGGCTTTGCTGCAATCCTTCCCAAAATTTCAGAAAAGAGCATGCATGGGAAAGATTGAAGGAAAGCCAGGAGGCGCACGAATGCACCACAACTCGGTGGGGAAGCAGGGGAAAACCCCATTTCCAAACAGTATCAAAACCAGGGCAAATAAACCTGCGTGGAAACGGCCAATGTCCACATCAGGACCTTTGTCTCTTTGAAGCGACGTAAGAAGCACCTCTCTCAGATTTTTTTTAAAAGCGTGCACATGAGCTGCGAAGTAAAGATTTGTGTGGTTCAATGGGCGTTGCGCAATGCTGTCCTGATCCCTGAGACTTCGCCTGTGGTGGTGCTTATAAGTGTCCGAGAAAGGAAAGATAATGCCCTTCAGATGCCACATATGGTGTAGACATGTTTAAAGGAAAAAACGAAAGGATAGCCAAGTGCGTGAGGAGCAGGGGTGAGGGAAGAGTATCAGCATTAAATTGGCCTGGTAGCTGTCTCCCAGCTAAAAAATTATGTTAACATCTGCAGTAGTAGGACAAACACTATCCAGGTGTTCCACGCAAACCATTTTACAATGTTCCCGTTCTTTACTGCCACCACTGCTCAGCACAATGTGGTTTGCATCTCCAGAGGCTGCCAAAACTATTTACTGCAGCATACATAGTTCCTGGATAAATGTCACTACAGATCTGAGAAGGCACCTGTACTACTTTCATCTGTAATCCCAATGTCAGGCATATTTGGCTCAGGACAGAGCCATTGGCGTCACTTCCCATCTCAGCAGAGTCCAAAATAGCACCTAAAAAATGCGAGAGACTTCAAATTCTAACTAAAAAATGAAGTGAAGAGAACTATGAGAGACAGACAGTATCCAACCAGATTCTTTGCAGGAGTATTGCTATTTATACAGGGAGGTATTTGGCAGCATTGCTTCTGCACTGGCCTCTGCCCCACAAGCCGTGTTGCCTCTAAGCTGAGTGAGTGTGAGCCAGCTCACCGTTTTTTAGCCTCTGGCTCACACATTTTTGTCTTGGCTCAGGAAGGATGGCTCCAGAGCAGACTAATTTATGCAGTAGCCAAATCGCTCACTCACAACTTTAATGCCAGGAGCTCACAAAGCAGAATTTTTGCTCACAAGACTCCACACAGCTTGGAGGGAGCATTGCCACCCACAAGTCTTCTCATTTACTTTCACTTCAGGGCTGCCTGCAGTTACTGGGCAGAAATTGGGGGCAAACAATGAATGACAGCGACCAGCATGTCAGTTTCTAGACGGTCAGTGTTGGAGACGACACTCTGGAACAGCTGGATACTGCAAGGCTCTGTTTATCACCATATATCCTCCCCTGTATGCGACTGACACGCATCACTGCCATGCTAAATAAAAGCCATCCTGACCCAAAACGTGAGTGTTGGTTTTAAAGAAACTGATACTTGTTATTCATACACAGTTCAAGAGACACTCAATGTGAGCTGTGAAATTAAACATCCCCGTCCCCAAGAGTCTTAACACAGCACATTTGCAACACGTGGACAATGGGTAGCTGGTTTGGAGGGCTGCTAGGCCAAACACCACACAATCCCTCCCTGCCCTCCAAACTGGGTTTCCTAATCTCTCCCCTCCATGACAAACGCCGGTTTTCAGGGCCTTCTGTCACAAAGACACACCGGGCTTTATGTCCACCATAGGAAAGACTAGAATAGTGACGTGTGCAGCACCGTTTCAGAATCCGACATGCTCCCGGTGGCTGGAACAGCAGCAGCTACGAGTGGGAACTGAGGAAGAGAGTCCTCCTGGCACTCTTGAAACCTTATTGCCTGGACATCTATTTGTAGCACCCTTGAAGAAAAAGCCCTACTGATTTCAAGCCACGTGCTGAGGTAACCTAACTTGGGCTGTACAAGCACTGTGCGTTTAATCGCTCACGGTGGTTTGTTTCCAAAGGAATGGCTGCTGCAGCTTCCCCCCCCCCCACATCTCTTCCTCTGAATTCCTTTTCTTTTCTTTAAATAAAAGCATTTTTAAAAGTGCCACAGACAAAAAAGAAAATAAAAAAAAGAAAAATCACTTGTTGTATTATTAAATTAACAAGACTGTGTTTGAGATTGCTTTTCCTTCCGTTTTGGAGAGGGGCCCAGAAACCAGAAACGTGGTGGCTTTGCCCCATGTAAACTGTGCGATAAGTGAAGGTTCTAGAAAAAGAAACTCCCTCTCATGTCCCCACAAGGGAAGAGGTCCTAAGGTTGCCAGCTGACTGTTTGGGTTCTGCGCTGTCCTTCCTCCGCCCTGCTGCACCTTGAGGGAGGAGAAGACGTTTGCTTTCTCTTTGTGACACAGATAAAGGGTCGTCCACGACAGCTGGGAGGAGCCGGGAAGCCAAGCTGCTCCGGAGGTCTCTAGAGCCCCCCCACCCTGCTGTCGTCTGTCGAGTAGGAGGCAGAAGTCTTGACGTGCCAACTTCGCAAGAGCTGTTGCTGGAACTGCCCCGAGACTGTGAAGCAGTCTTAGCTTGACAGGCCCCAAGGACAGTTGAGGCAGCCAGGGGGCCAGGGGCTGCCTCGGTCTCTTTGGGAAGTGTGCCTTTTATCCTCTGGAGGTGGCTCGTAACAGTGGGATGGACCGGCGGTTGGGAGAGAGGGCTGGGAAGAACGGCACCCCCGGGTGTCCCAGTCTCCAGAGCTCCTTGGTTGGCGCTGGGTGGCTGGCTGGTGGTGGAGACCTTTTTGCTACAGGATTCACAGCAGAGCTTGTTGTAGCCAGGGATGGAGCAGTAGCGAGCCAAGACCTCCATCTGGCAGAATATGGACTTGTCCCCAAGGCAAGGCTCTTCTGCGAACATGCAAAATTACAGAGGGTTTTGTAAGCGAAGCGAGGATATTCATCTATCAGATCACCAAACAGCCACCACATCCACTGTGACATCGAAGTACCACACACAGATAGCTTGTAAGTGCAACTCTGTGTTGCTGTGAAAATAAATTCCCACGGTATACACCACATGAATGCACTTGGGTCCAATTCAAGCCAACCTGGCCTATACAACAGTGCTGGAGGAGAGTGGCATATACTTACACATGTAATCGCGCTGGTAAGCAGGGAGGAGAGAAATGCACAGAGACAGAGATCAAAGCCAGAGTCAACGGGACCCCAAGCCCTGTGGAATAGACATCAACTGAAGCCTGCCATATGTGCGGCAATCCCTCCGAGGTGAGTAGTGCAAGGCGTCATAGATACAGGGGGTATGGATAAAGGAAGTTCCCCACCTCCCGTAGCCACATTGCAGTCCTGGCCTTGTACAGCTGTTTCAACCAGGAACTGGATGTCTGGGGCTTTATGTCACTCACCCTGGACTCCAACACCTACTGTATTACAGGATTAAGAACTGCAAGGCCTGTGTTTTATTTGCAAAGGGAAATGTAGAAAGGGTTCATTCGAAATGCAAGCAGTGAGGATTTCAAGTGATGCCTGGGCAGAGACAACCACTGCATTCTTTATTGTTAATGGGAGACAAGGTGCATAAGACCAAATGGCATTAAGCTTCTGGGCAATGACAGCAACTGCAGAATGTTAACACAGGAGCCTAACACAGGAAGACGGAGAGAGAAATGTAGGCATCAGGGAGATGAAAGGGTGAAGATAACTAAAAAAACAGGCAGGCAGACCAGCAAAGTACTTAATGTACTACGCAGAAGAGAGCACTATAGCTAAATTCTCCTGCAGATAAGACAAAGAACACTAGATGGCACTAGAATGCTTAACAGAGCTCCATGTTCAAGCAAAGTTCTTAAAGCTGTTGCAGCCCCGACCATGCACCTGGAGAGTTGAAGATTTCCAGCATTATTCAATTTATAATTTATTGTAAGACAAGGGGGGGGCTTACTGTCCCCTGTGCTACATAGTTCCTGTGCTACATAGGCCTGTTTCACCAAAAGATTGCTCATTTAATTAATTATAAGCACTCGTATTATAAGCACTCAGCTACAGCCTCACTAACAATCACAGGAGTAAAATTCTGATCTTGGCTTAAAATGTGCAGTAAGTTATTTCTATTACACTGTTTTTATTTATAGCAGACCAGGTTAACTTCAAGCCAGATACAGCTCCCCAGCATCTAAATAACTTCCTAATTCTGCAGTCTCGGGCAGGGAGGCAACAGAAAAGGGTTACCGAGAGCTAGTGGGATGTAATAGCTAGAATGCCAGACTAGAATCTGGGGCACTTGGGTTCAGTCCCTTTTTGCCATGAAAGCTCACTGCCTGATCTTGGGCCAGATGCTTTCTCTCAGACTAGCCTACCTCACAGGGCTGTTGTGAGGATATACCACGAGGTCTATGGAGGACGGGCAACATTGAAATGTACTAGACAAACACCTAGGATAGCCTGCCAGATCACAGTACGTGGCTGGTGAGCTGCATTCAGCACAGTGAGTTACAAATTGTGCAGGCCTGATTGACAGTGCGGAACCTACATTGGGAAATATTTATTTCCATCCACTGAAATCTGGCTACAGCATTAATATGACATGACAGGAATTGCCTCAGAGAGTGTTTTGATTTTTCAAGGGAAGACTCAGAAGAAGGGTATAGCCAAGATGATCTAATCAAGATGGCTGCTTTCCATGCTTACAACCAGCAACCCAAGAAGTGCTTCCTTTCCCCGAGAGAATATGCAGACAATGCTGGGAGTGAGCAGCATGACTGCACAAACTGTCAAACTCCGGACAATAACTCTGCTATTCTACCAGCAGAATCTTTCTTGAGTAGTTCAGGGTCTCCAGAAAAGAGGTGAGGGGAAAACAGATGACGATTCCAGTGCAAAGTTCAGAAGCAGGATTGCACTTACTTGAAGATATCTTGGTAACCGGGTTTTTGGCACTCTCCTGAGGCACCCACTGGACCTTTGGAGTCACGCTATCACTGATGTCTGCATTTGTCGTGGCACTTGATAGCTTTCCTGCAGGGAAAAGATTAGGTCGAAGTATCTGGATCACTATGGGAATCAAACAATTTAAGGTCAGGTGGGGTTTCTGGAGAATATTCTTGTGAATTAAGGATGCCAATCCCCCCAGGTGGGACCTGAGAATCTTCCAGAATTACAGCTCATCTCCAGACTAGAGATCAGTTCCCCTGAAGAAAACGGGTGCTTTGGAGGGTGGTTTCTGTGGCACAGTACCTCACTGAGGTTCTTGTCCTCTCCAGGCTCCACCCCCAAATCTCCAGGAGTTTCCCAACCTGGATCTGGCAACCCTACCCTCCCGTCCCCTGCCGGTGGCCAGGGGGGACCTGACAACCCTACTTTTGATACTCCTCAGTCTTTGGCGATACAGACCCTTTTGAGGGTTTTGCACAGCATACTACAGACCTCAAAGCATTTTAACTGATACATCTACCATCCAAGATACTGATGGCCAAAAACGGATCAAAGAAGTCCCAAACAAATTCACAGAAAAATATTCCAGCCAGCAGTATCAGGAGGACCCAGGTATACTAAAGTCATACATACTCCTAAATAGAATACTTAAGGTGCTCGAAGCTAGGGACAAATGCACAACTGAAGAAATCAACTGGAAAATTAGTGTGGTCTAGTGCAGTTAACCCATAGAACAGTCAATTGGCCCAGCCCTATCCACTAACCTGCTATTCCGATGCATCCTCCAGAACTGAACACCTCCTGATGACCACAAGCTCACCAGTTCTGGCTGTCACAGTTCCTTGGCATAATACACATGCACACTGTCCACGATGCAAACAAACCACGTACCATGCTTGTATAAACCAGCACGGCAGCCCTCAAGCACACTTTTTTAAAAACACGGCAGACATTCCATGCACATTGCATGTGTGCATTCATACTTATGGAATTCCTTGCACCGTTCCAGCCTCACCTGGGCATACTGCCGTTCTGCAAACTTGGATGTTCTCTGGCTTCTCATTCTCACACTGACCAATGCTGTTGTCACTGGACTTGCACACCACCTGGCGTTGCTGGATCCCTTCTCCACAACTGACAGAGCACTAACATGAAGGAGGGGGAGGAAACATTATCGCAGGGATATGAAGCCGAGACGGCACCATCAACTCCTGGGGAAAAGTCTTGATATCTAGATTTCTGCAAGCCAAAACCTATGTTCATATTTATTATGTAAACAATATTATGAAAATGATGATGATGATGATGATGATGATGTAAATATTATGCAAGCCTTCAGAAGAAATTATTTATAGTTTTGGAATTGTTTGTCATCAACATGCTGGTGACACCCAGCTCCATATCCCTGTATCCACATCCCCTGGCAACGGGATAGAGGGTTTGAACCACTGCCTAACTACTGTGTGTTTGCACGGCAGTGAACAAACTGAAAATGAACCCAGACAAAACAGAAGTGACACTGGCTGGGAAGCCTGAGGTCTTAAATGACATTGTGCTTTCCACTTCTGATGGGGTTCAGCTGACCCTTGCTGATTCAGTTAAGAGTCTAGGGCAGAGGTGTTAAACTCATTTGTGATGTGGGCCAGATCTGCCTTAATTTTCATTTTGTCGGGCCGGGCCATGTGTGCCATAAAATGTAATGCCAGGTTTTTATTGTTCAGTCGCACAGTCGAGTCCGACTCTTCGTCACCCCATGGACCAGATCACGCCAGGCCTTCCGGTCTTCCGCCGTCCTCTGAAGTTTGCTCAATTTCATGTTCGTTGCATCTATGACACTGTCTAACCATCTCATCCTTTACCTAATGCCAGGTACTGGAGATATAAATTCTATAAAAGACACAGGGAAACCCAAGTAACAATATTATTTTTTACACCAAATACAAACAAAAGCAATTGATTCCTAGCAGTGAAAGCAACTGATTTATTGGGGAACCCACAAAAGCCCCAATAAATGTATTTAATCACATGCAAGACTAGTTTGTTTTTTTTTGCAAGGGATACCATAAAATGGGGAGCACCCTATATTTCCATACATATTAGTTGCTTCCGGGCCAGGTAAGAGCCTTGGATGGGCCAGTTCTGCCCCCCCCCCCCGGGCCTTATGTTTGACACCCCTGGTCTAGGGGTTATACCAGATCCAGCACTAGTGCTGGAGAAGCAAGTTAATACAATTTTTAAAAATACCTTTTTCACCAACTTCATTTAGCCCAGAAGATGCATCCACCACCTTGGCTCAGCTGATGTAGATACCTGGATCCATTCCATGGTAGCATTGACACTAGACTAACGCACTCTACCTAGGTCTCCCCTTAAAATCAACTGGGAGACTCCAGTTGGTGCGGCATGCTGCAATTTGGTTATTATTAGGTGCTAGGCAAAGCAAGCATATTACACCCATTCTGCAGTCACTCCATTGGCTGCCCATCAGTTACTGAGTTCAATTTAAGGTTATTGCATACCTTCAGGACCGCCTCTCCCAATATGTCCCCCAAAGAGCATTACACTCTACAGACCAACAGCTATTGGCGATCCCTGGCCTGAAGGAAGTCTGCCTAGCCTCAACCAGGGCCAAGGCTTTTTCAGTTCTGCCCCCCTCCTCAGTTGAACAGTCTCCCAAGTGAGATCTGGGTCCTGCAGGACCTAATGCAGTTCCACAAGGCCTGTAAAATGAAGATGTTCCACCAGGCCTACGATTGAGGCAGTGGGCACCTAGATTGTATCTTTTCCTAGCATTATTGTCTTTTCCAGTCACTCTTGTCTTCTTGCAATGTGACCAACCTACAATAGATTCAGTTTAGTCATTAGAGGCCCCGGTCACACGGGAGGATGTGCCCTGTGAAACGGACGGGTTGAGGGTGCATCAAACGGGCGCGATCATACGGCAACATCTGGGAAGCGTAGCGCACCCGTCACCAACCCGTACCGTCGGCCCGAAGAAGCGGATTTAAAAAGTACCAGCAAAAGGGTAGTGTCATGCCTGCCCCTGCTGATGTCATGCCTGCCTTTGCTGATGCCCCTGAACAGGCTCCTGAGGACCCTGAACAGGCTCCTGAGGACAGTACTGCAGCAGAAAGGCAAAGACTGGATCCTGTAGCTGAAAGCTATCTAAGTGGTGAGGAGGATAGAGCCTCCCAGGGAACACCTGCAAGGGATCAGTCTCTGCTGCAGCCCAGTAATTCATCATCAGACTCGCCTCCACCTGTAACCAGGCTCAGGAATGTAAGAAGACAACAGCTGAGAGAGCGAAGGCAGAATGCACGCATGCGTGCCAGAAGATCTCTTAGCCCTGATTACTGACAGGATCCTGTCCTCACTCCTGGCTAGCTAATGAGTTGATTAGCTAGCACTGTATATATGCAAGTCTGTTGCCAGCAGTCATTTGTGCTGGCAACGTCGTTTGTTCAGGACCTGAATCCTTGCATCTCTGCTCCAGACCTTGTGGAATTCTTCTCGGCTTGATCCTCGGCTTTTGACCTTTGGCTTTGTTGACCCTGCGTTCATCTCTGACTCCTCTGGTATTGTTGTGATTTATGGACTTGAAACTTTGGTATGTCTGACCCTGCTTTTGGACTGTGATTTAAACCTGCTTGAACCTTGCTACCTGATTTGCCCGGCTTGACCTCGGACTGTTCCTGGACTTTTGCTTGCTTGTGTCACGCCCCCTGGTCCTGCCGTGACAGATTGCCAGCACCCACAACGCTCACACATCCCCACCATGGAAGACGGAGCAACCGGAGGTGTGGACCCCATGGAGGAAATGCTAGCACAGGTACAGCACTTAACTCAAGCTGTGATTGCTTTGCAACAACAGGCTGCTACAAATGCTGTTGCTGTAGCAAATGCTGGTACACCTCCCCCACGTTGCCCAATAAATCCTCCTGATCGTTTCGGTGGGAATGTTGATGAGTTCCAGGCATTCCTTGCCCAATGTAATCTGTATATTGAGCTCAGGGCTCGGGACTTTGTTTCTGAGAAGGCTAAAGTTTGTTTCATTTTAAGCCTCCTTAAAGGGCAAGCTGCCAAATGGGCCACGCCCTTGCTGGTGGGGAATTCTCCCTTACTATCTGACTTCCAGGCTTTCAAGGCTCATTTTGCCGCTGCTTATGCCAATCCTGTGAAAGCTGAAACAGCTAACCGCAAAATAAGGGCTCTTACTCAGCATAAAACCTCTGTCGCTCAGTACACCAATGAGTTCCAGCTGCTGGCTCAAGACCTGACATGGAATGAGGCAGCGTTTATTGACCAGTATACTGAAGGGCTGTCTGACGAAATTCTAGATGAACTTGCACGCAGTGAACGCCCTGACACTTTACAAGCCCTCATCCATCTCTGTCTCCGCATTGATGGGAGGTTACAGAGCCGCCGCCAAAACAGAAAAAAGGCTCTCGCCTTCCCCAGCAGAACCCTTCAGACCTTCCACCGGCCTTCCTCCCCCGGCTCCTCTCCACCTCCTGCAGGCACAGAGCCCATGCAACTTGGCACCGCTCGGCCCCGCCTTACTTCTGAGGAGAAGCTGAGACGGCGCACTCAACAGCTGTGTCTGTATTGTGGAGAAGCCGGGCATTTTGCCTCCAGCTGCCCTGCCAAGCAGAAGCGCTCACCACAACCGGCTCCACCGGTAAAAGAGCAGCCCCAAGCCTGACCGGACCCCCCGGTTTGGGGCCTATTCTGGGGTCCTCCAGTACTCCATACTCACCACAGACTCCCTTCCTGGTGCCAGTGCGGTTGCAACTCCCAGACAACCGCTGGCTCTTCATCCACGCCATGTTGGACTCAGGGGCCGCCTGTTGTTTCATGGACATTCTTTTTGCCAAAGAACACGGCGTTCCCCTTCAAGAGAAGGCAACCCCAGCGCTTGTAGAAGCCATTGATGGACGCCTGCTCCGCTCCGGACCCGTCGTCCAAGAAACCCAGCCACTCACCTTGTGGATACAGCAGCACCAGGAACAAATAACTTTCGACTTGGTGAGGATGCCGAGGTTTCCAGTCATCCTGGGTCTCTCCTGGCTGCGCCACAACAACCCTCAGGTAGACTGGGTACATCAGGAGCTCCAGTTCGGCACCAGTCCTGCACCCACGCCTTCCGTGGAAACGATGGTAGACACCCCGTCTTCAGCACCATCGCCAGAACCATCACCAGCTGCTTTGCTGCTGGGCGCTGCGGCTCCCGCTTTACCTGCCACCTATCAGGACTATGCAGACGTCTTTGACGAAAAGGAGGCAGACCAGCTACCCCCGCATCGGCCCTACGACTGTGCCATCAACCTCATCCCCGACGCTCCGTTACCCTCAGGCCGCCTTTACCCAATGGCAGAACCGGAGCTGGCTGCGCTGAGGGACTATTTGGACAAAAATCTGGCCAGAGGGTTTATTCGGCCCTCTACGTCTCCTCTGTCTTCCCCAGTCCTCTTTGTGAAAAAGAAGACAGGAGACCTCAGGCTCTGCAATGACTACAGGGCCCTGAACAAAATCACCATACGGGATAGGTACCCCCTCCCGTTGATCCCTGAGCTCATGGACCGTTTGCGGGGAGCTCAAATCTACACAAAGCTAGACCTGCGTGGCGCCTACAACCTGGTGAGAATCAAGGCAGGAGATGAATGGAAGACCGCCTTTGGTACCCGCTATGGCCAATATGAGCACTTGGTCATGCCCTTTGGCTTGACCAACGCCCCTGCAGTGTTCCAACGCTTTATGAATGACATCTTCCGTGACCTCCTCGACCGCTTCGTGGTAATTTATTTAGATGACATCCTGATCTTTTCCGCCACCGTGCCTCAACACATTGACCACGTAAGGCAAGTGTTGCACCGCCTGCGCACCCATGGACTCTATGCGAAACTAGAAAAATGCGAGTTTCATCGTAAGTCTGTTGAGTTCCTGGGGCATATTATCTCCCCTGAAGGCACGCTGATGGACCCCAAGAAGGTGGAAGCCATTCTCCAATGGCAGCCTCCCCAAAACCGGAAGGATGTTCAACGCCTCCTGGGGTTCTCCAACTACTACCGCCAATTTATACCCGCCTATGCCGACCTCACCAAGCCTCTGACCCGTCTCCTTCGCCTGAAGGAACCCTTCCGATGGACCCCGGAAGCTGACCAAGCCTTCGCCATTTTGAAGCAACGTTTTGCGACCGGCCCCCTCCTGCGATACCCTGACCCGAACCTTCCTTTTGTAGTGGAAGCTGATGCCTCTAGTGTGGCCTTAGGGGCCGTTCTATCCCAGAGAGCGGATCCCTCTCAGCCGTTGCAACCCTGTGCCTATTACTCCCGGCAACTCTCCTCAGCCGAACAGAACTACACCATCTGGGAAAGAGAGTTACTGGCCATCAAGACCGCCTTCGAGGTTTGGCGTCATCACCTCGAAGGGGCCCGTCATCCAGTACAGGTACTCACAGACCATCGCAACTTGGAGCACCTCCAAACCACTCGCCGGTTGAACCAGCGCCAGATTCGTTGGTCCCTCTTTTTCTCGCGGTTCAACTTCACGATTTCCTACATTCCACAGACGCAAAACCAAAAAGCCGACGCTCTGTCCCGCAAACCGGAATATACCCCAACGTCGAAAACGGAAGCACCTGACACCAGTATCCTACCACCTAACGTTTTCGCCGCAGCTCCCGAACCTGCATCCCTCGCTGAGGACATTCGGGCCAGTCAGGCTACAGACCCTTGGGCTCAACAACGCCTTCAGGAGGTACAACAAGGGGATTCCAAAGACCTAACGGTCAAAGACGGCGTACTCTATCATCGGGACCGGGTCTATGTTCCTCCCGGACCCCTGCGAGCCCGCATCCTGCGCCTCACCCACGATGCACCTCCAGCCGGACACTTCGGGCAACACAAAACCGCTCATCTGCTCACCCGAGACTTTTGGTGGCCCCGGGTTCGGGCCGACGTTGACCGGTATGTGAGCACGTGTGATGTCTGCCGCCGGGCCAAGGAGGTTCCTGCCAAGCCCTCCGGCCTCCTTCGTCCGCTCCCTGTCCCATCGAGCCCTTGGGAAATCATCTCGATGGACTTCATCGTCGATCTTCCCCGCTCACACGGACATTCTTGTATCTTTGTGGTGGTGGATCTCCTCACAAAGATGGCGCACTTCGTTCCTTGTCCGAAAATCCCCACCGGGCCGGAAACTGCCCAGCTCTACCTCCATCACATCTTCCGGCTACATGGGGCCCCAGCACAGATCATATCAGATCGAGGCCCGCAATTCTCTTCCCGCTTCTGGCAGGCATTGCACCAGGGACTGGGGACGGAGGTTCACCTGTCATCCGCGTACCATCCCCAAACCGACGGCCAGACGGAGAGAACGAATGCCACTCTTGAACAATATCTCCGCTGTTATACCACGTACCAACAAGACAACTGGTACTCCTTGTTACCTTTGGCCGAGTTCGCCTACAATAACGCGGTGCACTCGTCCATCCAAGTCACCCCATTCGCAGCCAATTATGGATATAACCCCCGCTTCTTCTTGCCCGTTGGACCCCCATCTGACGTTCCTGCTGCAGATGCCAGGATCCAAGAGCTCCATGCACTTCACGAGCTCCTTCGGGAGCAATTACAACATGCCAAGGAAGCCTATAAACGGGCAGCGGACCGCCACCGACAGGAAGGGACACCCCTGAAAGTCGGCGACCTCGTCTGGCTCTCCACCCGGTACCTCCGCGCTCCTGGCCGCTGTGCCAAGCTCAACGCTCGCTTCATTGGGCCCTACAAAATAGACGCCCAGATCAACCCTGTAGCCTTCCGTCTTGTTCTACCAGATCATCTCAGGATTCACCCCGTATTCCATCGATCCCTCCTGCAATTGACAGCTCCTCCGGACCCGAACCGGGACACTCCACCAGCACCCCCACCTCCTGTCATGATCGATGACGAGGAGGAATACGAGGTGCAGCAGGTCCTCGATTCCCGCCTTCATAGGGGTGTCCTGCAGTACTTGGTGGACTGGAAGGGCTATGGTCCTGACGATCGATCCTGGGAACCTGCCTCTCACCTGCATGCCCCGGACTTGGTCCGGCACTTTCATACAGCCTACCCGGACAAACCTGGCCCTTTCGATGAGGGGGGGCCTGAGGGGGGGGATAGTGTCATGCCTGCCCCTGCTGATGTCATGCCTGCCTTTGCTGATGCCCCTGAACAGGCTCCTGAGGACCCTGAACAGGCTCCTGAGGACAGTACTGCAGCAGAAAGGCAAAGACTGGATCCTGTAGCTGAAAGCTATCTAAGTGGTGAGGAGGATAGAGCCTCCCAGGGAACACCTGCAAGGGATCAGTCTCTGCTGCAGCCCAGTAATTCATCATCAGACTCGCCTCCACCTGTAACCAGGCTCAGGAATGTAAGAAGACAACAGCTGAGAGAGCGAAGGCAGAATGCACGCATGCGTGCCAGAAGATCTCTTAGCCTTGATTACTGACAGGATCCTGTCCTCACTCCTGGCTAGCTAATGAGTTGATTAGCTAGCACTGTATATATGCAAGTCTATTGCCAGCAGTCATTTGTGCTGGCAACGTCGTTTGTTCAGGACCTGAATCCTTGCATCTCTGCTCCAGACCTTGTGGAATTCTTCTCGGCTTGATCCTCGGCTTTTGACCTTTGGCTTTGTTGACCCTGCGTTCATCTCTGACTCCTCTGGTATTGTTGTGATTTATGGACTTGAAACTTTGGTATGTCTGACCCTGCTTTTGGACTGTGATTTAAACCTGCTTGAACCTTGCTACCTGATTTGCCCGGCTTGACCTCGGACTGTTCCTGGACTTTTGCTTGCTTGTGTCACGCCCCCTGGTCCTGCCGTGACACTCTTCAGGACCTTGGACCCTCATATCTGTGAGACCGCCTCTCTATCCATGTCCCACCACATCAACTTCATTCATCTGAGCAGGGCCTTCTGTGGGTGCCGCCCTGTAAAAGGGCAAGAGCAACAACTGCCTGTACGTCTGCCTTCTCCCCATCCTGTGGAAACACCTGCCTGAGGAGGTCAGGAAGGCTCCTGCATTGCTGGCATTGTGCAAACTATGCAAAACAGAATTGTTTAGGAGTGCATTTTTATAAAAGAAATAGGGCTACATCACGCACACACACCCCATGAACTTTAGATCCTGAGGATTCTAACAATATCTCTTGACGAACTCCAAGGTACCTGACATACCACATCTAAATCCCAGGCTGTGGCCTGTTATTTGCAGACTAATCCCTCTAACATCCCTAGTCCCTTCATGCAGTATCAGTGAGAGCTGACTGGGTGACCCCTGGGTCAGTTGCTCCCCTTCAGCTTAACTTACCTCACATGGTTGTTGTGAGGGTAAAACAGACAAGAGTAACATGTCTGCTATTCATAAACAAATAGCATTGTTTTTGATTATTATTTTTTTGCACACAACATGCTTTTGAATAATTCAAAATAAAAGTGGAAATAGGTGCCATGAACTAAGCTAGGCTTTTCCCCAACAGCAAATCCAATTCGACCGGCTCCATGGCATGCGGGGCCAGCAGGTGACCTCGGTCTGCTTTAACACGTAGGTTTGAGGCATTCAACAACAGTAATGCTTCAAAAAGAAGGACAGAGCCTCAGTGCTATAACGGGAAATTAAAAAGCTGCAGGCAATAAAAAAGGGGCTTTGGCAGCAGCAGAGAAGTAGTAGGCCAAAGCAAAATGCAGAAAGCTGCCTGTTAGCAACCAGGCACCAGACTTCCTTGGGAACTCCGGGGGGGGGGGGCTCAGAAAAAGGCAACTTAGAAAAGGGGATGTGAGAGTGTGAGCAAGCAACAAAGATGACCCTGCTGTCTTGTCAAAGTCCCGCTGCAATGAGCAGGCGGGGCGGCCAGACCTAGAAACTCCACAGTGAGGCACAGAAGCAGGAAGGGGATTAAGAGATATCCAGCTGGTCAGCCGTGTTGGTCTGAAGCGGTAGAACACAATTAGAGTCCAGTGGGGCACCTTTAAGACCAACAGAGGTTTATTCAAGGTATGAGCTTTCGTGTGCAAGGCACACTTTGTCAAATAGATTAGGGGAGGTTAGCCTTTTGCCTCGTGTGCCCAAAGTCTCAAGGCCAGCCACACTGGGCAGCACCTTCTTACCTGAGACCAGGCCCCTGTTCTCCACTGCGCAGGACATGGGATGCGACTGCAGGGGCGACGGGTGTCTGGTTTGTCTCCTGGGCAGTACTTTGTGTGCACTGTCCGGTTCGTGCCATTCTGGAGGTGCTGGATGCACTGCACCACCCTGATCTGGACTCCCAGCTTGCCACAGGACTTGCTGCAGGCTCCCCATTCCTCTGCACCCCAGCTGCAGAGAGAATCATAAGCCCCTTGAACTATTAGCCCAGCAACGGGAACAGACTCATCTGCCTAATTCTTACCTGTGCCTGGGCTGGCTGCACTTCAGACTGCAGAGAGGGGCCCACACATGAATGAATGCTCCTCCACACAAAAACAAATAAATCCCTGCATGTAGAAAACTAGGTATCAGGGAAGAGGAGTTTAGTCTAGCTTTCTCCCTGCCTTGCCAGTTCTCTGTGCACAGGGGTTTATTCATTTGGAACAGAGAAGCAGTTGGTCATGTGCCACTTTTAGATCACAGTCTGAAGTGGCCACGGTGGCTCAGAGGTTAAGACACTGAGCTCCAGACTGGAAGGTCTGTAGTTCAGCAGTTCGAGACCCTAGGGCTGTGTGATGGAGTAAGCTCCTGTCTGTGACCCCAGCTCCTGCCAACCTAGCAGTTTGAAAGCAAGGAATTGCAAGTAGATAAATGGGTACCACTTTGGTGGGACCACAGAAATGTCTTCGGACAGCGCTGGCTCTTCAGCTTGGAAATGGATGAGCACCGCCCCCTAAAGCTGTATATGACCGGCTTTAGAGCAAGGGAAACCTTTACCTTTACCTAAAGTGGTACCTCAGCAAGAAGTAGGCCCCTCATGGTTGCAAACCTGGTAGGTGCTGTGTACGAGACCATACTTATAGATTCTGGTTGGCCTCCACCAAAAACCAACTGCTGGACTAGACAGACCTTTTCTCTGAGCCAGCCGTTCTCTCGCTATGAAGAGTTCTGCAGCGTAATCCTCACTGAAGACACTGCCAAGTTATTCCCCTGAAGTTAACAGGCACAGGACTGACTTTCAGACAGATCTTACTCTGCTCATCATGGAATAAGCTTCTGCAGCAAAATTAGGGCCTTTTTGGCATGAACATGTTTAATATATACAAGTAAGTCACATTATGAATTTCTCCCTTGAAATTTACAAGTGAAACGGTGTCTTTTTCTCTATACTTTCTCGAGAAAGATTTTATCTCAAGGGGTCATTTCAGAAGTGATTGTGCTGTGTGAATGGCTCTTCCACTTCAGAAGTGATTGTATGGATGGGCCCCCATGCCATGATGGGAAAGGAGAAGAACACACATTGGCTGTATTCCTGCATGTTACACCTCCTGCGGATTGGCTTTGGTTTCTTGCCGCTGTCACAGAAGTTCCGATGCACCATTCGGTTGTCGCTCTTTCTGCGGCAGCCGTACTTGGTGTACTGGATTCCTGCAGAACAACAGGAGCAACACTAAAACGAGGGAAATGGCACGTTTAAAACCAGGGAAGGGGGGGAAAGTTATGCTGAGTGTCATTCTCTCCTACACACACCAAGCAAGGTTGACTATATCAGAACCTGTGATTCCACTTGACAAGGGTGGTTATTGTCCATGGATTTACCGGCAAGTACACAACCTCACCAAAAAAGTATCAGGGGGGCAGGGCACACTGGGATAAAGGAAGAGTTATGTATGTTTTAAATGAGGGATTCAATGCCCAGAAGAAGAAAAAGACATCAAGTTATAATCATGGCTACTAGCTGGAATCAATGCTCCCTCTAAGCTGTCTTGTGAGCAAAAATTCTACTTTGTGAGCAACTGGCATTAAAGTTGTGAGTGAGTGATTTGACTACTGCATAAATTAGTTTGCTTTGGAGCCATCCTTCCTGAACTAAGACAAAACTGTGTGAGCCGGAGGCTAAAAAACTGTGAGCTAGCTCACAATAATTCAGCTTGGAGGGAACACTGCCTGGAATATATAATCAACTGTGCTAGTTCCCAGAAAATATCCCCGGAAATGCAAGTGGATATTCCTACATCCTGACAGCCAGTGGAGTATAGTGATTAGAGTATCATCCTAGGATCTGGGTGGTACAGGTTCGAACCCCTATTTTGCTATGGAAGCTTGTTGGGTGACCTTGGGCCAGTCACACACTCTGAGCCTAACCTACGTCCCAATGGAGAACAATGTAAGCTACTTTGGGGGGCCATTGGGCAGAAAGGCAGAGTAAATCAATAAAGGCCCCTGTCACACAGGCCGTAAAATGCGGGGGGGGGGAGGGGGAGCATGGCAGTTTGGCCCGGAGCAAAATAACACGCGGCCACCCGATCACAGGTCCCGTAGAGGTCCCGTGGGTAGGGGCGAGGTGACGATCACACAACAATTCTGCAGTGCAGCAAAGAAGCAGCATGGCGCGATCTCACCAACGGCATGCGCGATTCTGCGGAGCAATGGAACTTTCACTTTCCTCTTCGTGCGCATGCGCCGTTGGGTGCTTGTGCGCATCCTGTGGAGACTTGGGGGAAAAAACCCTGTTTGCGACGGGACATGGGCAGGCGCCAGATGCCACCGACTACCACCGGAAACGCGATCAGACACCAGCCCTTGCCCTGCAGTTTTCGGAAACTAGTACCTCGGAGGTACTAGTTTTTAACTCCACATCTTTGGCGGGAAGCCTCGGGTTCGCCATGGGGAGCTCTACGCTTCCCAGATGTTGCGGTGTGATCACGCCCGGAAAATCCGCCTACCATCCGTCTCAGTAGCGTGGCTAATGCTCCGTGTGACCGCAGCCACAGTAAGTAAATGAAGTACGGAGAAAAAACATGGCTCAGCAAATTCTGACTTGACTTTTCAAAACCTACTTTGTCTGTTTAAATTTTATTTTTTACTCAGTATTTACAAATGAGTATTGTATGGAATTGTACCTTTACCTGAATTTTGAACTCATTTTCTTTGAAATACAGTATATCACCTTGCAACCCTTAGAACCTTTCAAACTACCAGTTGTTGTTGTTTTGTTCTATCTTTTTGGTAAGAACAATCAGGGTATCAAAAAAAGAACCCCGGGATAGGTAAAATGGAAGCCTAAGATCCTGCCCTGCGGGAAACAGGTGCAGAGCAGACAAAATGAAATAACTCTTTACTCAATGAGTAATTAAACCAGGAAATTCACTGCAAAAAAAGACACAGTGATTGCCACAAGCATAGATGACCTTGAAGGAGGTTAGACAGATCCATGCTGGAGAGGTTAGTCAATGCTTACTAGCCATGGTGACTAAAGGGAATCTCCATGTTCAGAGGCAGCGAACCTCTGAATACCAGTGCCGGGAGGCAGTATCAGAGAAGGCCTTAGTTTCTGTGACTTGTTTGTTGGCCCTCCAAGGCAACGGGTTGGGCACTGTGTAAAACAGTATGCGGGACTTGATGGACCATTAGTCTGATCCACCAGGGCTCTTCTTATGTTTTTATATCAGGAAGAGAAGAAAAGAAAATACCTCCACCACAAGCTTTTGAGCACTGAGACCAGCTCTTGAGAGCCCACTCATAGGTATCCATTTCTTCAAGGAGGACATTGTTGTTTCCAATGACAGGAAGGAGATCTTCATGTATGATGTACTTATACATGAGGCTGCTCTTAGAATCATCCTCTTGTGGGACAACCTAGAAGCAGAGGAGACAGGAAGAAATTGCAGTAAGAAAGAACTGCCCCCTCCTCACACAAATGTATACTAATGCACATGTACACAGGCAGCTCACCAGAGAGTTGCTATGTCTACTGGTCCAGGCATCGTCCCAGAAGACAGTTTAAAGAGCAAAGTTTCAGAGCATTTTAAACATCAG
>NW_015173701.1:373285-389581 GCF_001447785.1 Gekko japonicus | reverse complement strand
AATTACAGGACGGAAGGCATGAGTTTCAATAGTGTGGTTACCCTCTCTCTGCCTCAGCTTCTCATTTGCAAAACAAAGGTAATGATGTCAACAGTCCTGCTTTGCATAGACTATACATAAAATAAATATTTCAAAGTGCTTTAAAAGTATATCTATCTTATGAAGTTGTGTATGTGTGTAAACTCAGCAAAACTTTCACAGAGAAACACGCCTGTAGGCCTCCTTTGTATGTGCTCATGCATGTCAACTCAGTACATCTCTCTGGAACTCACCAGCACACTAATGGCTTCATGCAGGGGACCACTGGTTTTCAAGCTTTCCTTGCTGTTTTCAGTGGTGTATTCCCATTCCAAGCCCATTTCTATGAAGGAGTTTCTCTTGACACCTTTGCTCTTGGGATTCAGGATGAAGTTGCCAGAGGCCTGGTTCTTAACAGCTGGAGAAAGACGTTCATGGGGATAATTCCCTCTCGATCAGCATGCTTTACATTTTCAGCAGAGCAAATGGCATTCAGAAAGTCAAAACTGATTACGTTGTGTCATTTCAACTCTTTGACCTTATTTGGTGCTGCGTACATTTGTGCCAGTTTCCATGAGCCAAAAAGTTGCCTTCCCTTTGCTAAATATCTATGAGTGCTAGGGCCTAACAACCTGCCTTATGAACCAGGAAACCACAGGTTCAAATATCATGTTTGTAGTGACAGCAAAACTATGCAGTGAATTGCACACTTAACACACTGTCAAGGGGGCCTTGCAATATACAAGCCCTCCCTCTTTTTGCACCCTATCAAATAGAATGGCAAATATATTGCTAGAATATAAATTCATAAATTATAAATAATTCACTATTTTAAAACTTGAATTTTGGAGATTTTTTTCCTTCACCTGCTAAGGGAACTGAAATTCTCTCTCTCCTCCCACTTGCCTATTGTTTCAAGGGCCCTCTGGTTTAAATTTCGCTTTTCATTTCCTCTAAAGTGTCTGCTTGGCTTGTTTGTACCACTGACATACCAAGTCCTGCCTGGTATTCCAAGTCATCCTCTGAATTAATAACCCTTCTGAGTGGAAGGAAAACATAAACACTCTCCCTCCCCATAAGCAGGAGAGATTTGGCTTCCAGTCCTAGCCTCTTCAGGTTTGTACAGCACATAGAGGAGCATTGTATGAATACTCCATAAAGGATCACACAGTGTCTCCTATATTTCTATTTGCCAATTTAACTGGGAGCTTTCGTCTTGAAAGCATGTTGTACAAAGATTGCGGTATAGAAATAATAAATAATAATCCATACCTAGCACTCAACAAATGCAGTAACCAACCACTGTATTTAGCTGAAGGTTCAAACCTTATATTTTATAGATGGGTTTAAGTAGTACGATGTCAAAATGTTGCATCTTAATGTTTTGATTATACTACAGAATATTTTGTTAGGGTTTAATTCCATGTGTCCACTCACCCCCACCCTAGCATAACTATTGAGGCAGACTCAGCATGGGTTCTGTAATGGAAGATCTTGTCTTACTAACCTGTTAGCGTTCTTTGAGGGAGTGAATAAAAATGTGGACAAGGGGGACCCAATAGATATTGTTTACTTTGACTTCCAGAAAGCTTTTGATAAATTTCCTCATCAAAGGCTCCTATGTAAGCTCAAAAATCATGGGATAAAAGGACAAGTCTTTTGTGGATCAAAAACTGGCTAATTAATAGGAAACAGAGAGTGAATATAAATGGGCAATTTTCTCAATGGAGGGTGGTAAGCAGAGGGGTACCGCAGGGATCAGTACTTGGTCCACTGCTTTTTAACTTGTTCATTAATGATTTGGAGTTGGGAGTAAGCAGTGAAGTGGCTAAATTTGCAGATGACACGAAGTTGTTCAGGGTGGTGACAACCAGGGAGGATTGTGAGGCACTCCAAAGGGATCTGTCGAGGATGGGCAAGTGGGTGTCAACATGGCAAATGGGGTTCAATGTGGCCAAGTCCAAAGTGATGCACATTGGAGCCAAAAATCCTAACTATAAATATGCGTTGATGGGTTCCGAAGCTGATGGAGACTGACCAAGAGAGAGATCTTGGAGTCATAGTAGATAACTCAATGAAAATGTCAAGACAGTATGCGACTGCAATAAAAAAGGCCAATGCTATGATGGGGATTATTAGGAAGGGAATTGAAAACAAATCAGCCAGTATCATAATGCCCCTGTATAAATCAATGGTGCAACCTCATTTGGAGTACTGTGTACAGTTCTAGTCACCACACCTCAAAAAGGATATTATAGCTTTGGAAAAAGTGCAGAAAGGGGCAACTAGAATGATAAAAGGGTTGGGACACTTTCCCTATGAAGAAAGGTTAAAACACTTGGGGCTCTTTAGCTTGGAGAAATGAAGGCTGAGGGGTGACATGATCGAGGTTTACTTTTCTCTCTTTCTACAATACAAAAACCCGTGGGCACTCAAAGAAATTGGTGAGCAGTAGGGTTGGAACGGATAAAAGGAAGCACTTCTTCACCTAAAGAGTTATTAACACATGGAATTCACTGCCACAGGAGGTGATGGCGGGCAGCTACGAGCATGGACGGCTTCAAGAGGAAATTAGATAAACAAATGGAGCAGAGGTCCATCAGTGGCTATTAGCCACAAGGTATAGATAGGAACTCTCAGTCTGGGGCAAGGGATGCTCTGTATTCTTGGTGCTTGTGGGGGGGGGGCAACAGTGGGAGGGCTTCTAGTGTCCTGGCCCCACTACTGGACCTCCTGATGGCACCTGGTATTTCTGGCCACTGTGTGACAGAGTGTTGGACTGGATGAGCCATTGGCCTGATCCAACATTGGCTTCTCTTATGTTCTTATGTTTATATACACCTGCATGAATCAGTCCTACAGTGCTTATTTAAACTATGGAAATGATTGTGTGTAACAGACACAGGACAAGAGATAGAGAAAAATCGCTAAACATGTGGGATATTTGTTAACAGTTACTACAATATTTAACAAGGACCAATCTAACTCCAAAAGAGAACTTGCAGAAAGATAACATCCAGTTAAAGCTAAAGAGTCCTTCCCATTTCAACATAAGAGTTACATGTCTTTCATTCACCAATGAAAAGGAGCGGAGCTTCAAAATGGTTAATGATGGCTGGATTGCACCCTGCAAGTTTTCAATAAACTTTTTTAAAAGAACTAGCCAGTTAAATGTCCCTTTAGATAAACGGTGCTAGGCAGGATTCACTCTCTGTCTACCTACTGTCCATGGTTGGTTCTTACCAATTGTATGGGTTGCAGGCTCCACTTCTTCAATCTGAACATGTCTGGCGCCAGCTGGAATCTCAAACATTTTCAAAGCACCCACTGCAAAACACAAAGAAAGGAAGCCATTCTCAAAACAGCAAGATATGAATTCCACAAAACCTCCCTATGAGACTCTGACGCTGCAATAATCTTGACTAAGAGGAAAGAAAAACAGATTTTTTTAAAAAAAGGTTTTATCTCTTGGCTTTGCAGCATTTTCTGAGCCATATTACTTTATTATGTGCTCAATTCCTTGGGAACACCCACTATACAAACCACACTGAAATGAAGATGCTCCCAGTGGACTCCAGTTCTACAGAGCTCAGGTACAATAAAGCAGTGAACAGTTTCCTGAGCTAATAGGCTGAGGGCCAACCATCATATTATTTCTTGTATACTGACATTCATACTTGCACATGAAAAGCACACGTGTTGTAATTAATGAGAACTGAATGGAAAACATGCTCAAATGGACAGCAAAAGCAGAAAATCTCATACATTGCCCAGCTAATATGCCTAACCTTCCAGGAATGTCACATAACCTGCACAAATTGACTTATTAAATAGGCTTTTTTGCACTTTGCCTGGCCAATGTGTGTTGCCTCCACTTGGGAGACACTGGGTCTGATTCCATGCACCTCCAGTGTAAAGTAGAGATAGAAGTAGATTTTTTCCTTGTTTCCCCCAGAAGGCCACAAATGCCAAAAGGTATTTTGGCAGAAGGCCACAAATGCCAAAATGAGTACTTGGGTGTGTGTGTGGACAAAAAGTTATGCAACATGGATGGCAGCAATGAAGAGGGAAAAGCAGGGGAAAATCCCCCCACCCTTCTTTTTTCGCTAGTGGTACTTTGGCTGGCAAAGAATCTTTACTGGTATAAGAAGCAGAGAGGATCCTTCCTTGGCATACTGACTAACACACAAAATACTGTGGATGAGTTATCATCCCCCCCTTCCCTTGGACACTGTGCATATTGGCCAAGTAGTGCAAAGAAATTCCCTGTCTTCACCTTTCATTTGTATCTTGTCTATGACTTCATCACATGGCTGTATTCCATCACTCTCGCCAACTCACTGAGTTGGTTTTTTTAAAATTAAGTTTCTAGTCTCACCTGGCTGTTTGGGGGATTTGACCAAGGTTCCCTTTACTGTCCGGCAGTGGGAATTGTCACCCC
This sequence comes from Gekko japonicus, assembly GCF_001447785.1. NCBI lineage: Eukaryota > Metazoa > Chordata > Lepidosauria > Squamata > Gekkonidae > Gekko > Gekko japonicus. Next base: position 385,122 of record NW_015173701.1, on the reverse strand, counting down.
CACAAACACCACACTTGTCATCTTGCTTCAGAGAGCCAATTTCTTTGTCACAACCAACGTGCTGTCATTAAGAGGGAAAAAAACAAGAACACAGAAAAATGGTGCTAAGGAGACAGTTTCAAAATGGCAACCTCATTAATAGGCTTCAGTGATTCTCCAGCTTCTGAGATCAGATCTAGGTTTCAGGAGGTCAGCAGTACTTGCATTCATACTCTTACATCAGTCATTTTGTTCAAAATGACATGATATTTAAGTCCTATTCCTTTAAAGAGGAATTTCCCCGAGATAACCCATCTTCTTGTTCAGCAGCATCTTATTGTTGTTATAGGGTAATTCACTTGCTTAATCCATATTTATTACAACTGCATATATTACAAAATAACATAGAAACTGCCACCTTTTACTGAAGGCATTAATAAAATAGGTCACCAAATTCAACTCCTACAACTAATGCAATTCGAACACTTGGTTTTCTAATATTCCTCAAGGTTTCCTACCGATCAATAAATGAACAATGAAATTAATACAATTCCACTCACTAAACTTGTCAGTTTATAATACAAAACCTAAATATTGTTAAAAGCCCTCCATAATATCATAATACTGTTGATCACATATTATACTACAAACAATATCATTATATGGGTGCATGGAAAACCTGGTGAGAAAAACTGAAGAAAGAATCAATTTCTAATTAGGATTCTCAAATATAAATATACAAAACTATGTAGAGATTCTCTAGTCCTCATACAAGATACCCAGTCCCAGAGAAGTCTGCTGGGCTTGCTCTATTCTAAGATCTATTATGTCTGTTTTCCATAATAGATTTAATCTACTTAATTGCCTTTATTTGTATCATTTTAGCATGGGCTCAGAGCAGTTTACAGCAGTTCTCAAATCCTAGAGAACTACAGGACTTCATGGTTAGTTACCTCTGACCTTACATTGCCAATAAAAATAGAACAGATTAGTTTTTTGCCCACATAAGTTCAGTCAAAAGCAAGATATAGTTTTCAAAAGCTGAGAGGACAAAGAAAGTACATATTATAAAATTAATAGTCTCTTTTGTTTTTAGGTAATGTCCCAGCTCCTGGAACATGTAACTGTATAACTGACCACCCATGGGGAGGAAGAAGTGTAATACACACCTGGTCCCCATACAACTATCTACAGACTTTGCTTCATTGTGCTCTTTCTACATTGACTCACCTGCACAGAAAACCTTGTATTTTAGCTTACTCTGCTCATGTGGGCCTTACAATTACCTCATTTGAATTGAGACCTAGAAACCAATGCTCTTCAGCATGGGAACACTGATAGTGGTCAAGTTGCCTTTCGAAGAAGTCTGCCATTACCACTCTGCAATTTCACACAGAGGAAACCCAAGCAGCTCCTGGTTCCCTGGGAAACCATGGAACAGATTGGCTATGGAAATAAGGACTACTACTGATACAGGACAATATGAAGTGGCACTTTGTTGTCTATAAGAAACGTGTGTTGTATTGCTCTGAGATGATCATAGCCACTAATGCTACAGTTGAGGGTAAGATCTTTAATGGCAGATCCCCATGAAAGAATATATACTTTGGACAACAAAAATTTGTTCAGCTTCCAGGGGTTACTTCGCAGCCTGCTATAAATATTAAAATACTAAGTCAGAAGATATATTGCTATTCCCCACAATTACCGCCATATGTGCAGCCCAAGTAAATTTCAGCCACAGAAAAAACAATGAAAATTGGTGGAATGAGTGTTGCATTTGAGAGGCCAAAGCTCAACCTCAGTCAGCCACTAGCTGATGGAAGCAAGCACAATCTCTCACAGATCAGGTCCCTCAACTGCAAAACAGCAAGACAAAGGCCTGCTTCAAAAGAATGTCTTAAAGGAAAATATAGCCCTAACAACACTAACTTAGAAGGAAGTTCCACCCATGCCCTCAGGAATACCCAAGTGAATGTATTTAAGAGGGGTATTTACATGCTCCAAATGCAGTGACTTGGGCAGGGGGAGAGAATGTTCCTCTTCTATCTATCTGGCACTCTGGTCAATTATATTTCTTTGACTGCCATACCCCAGAAGCATTCCACTTATTTCTCTTCAATACAAAGTTTAAGTTCCGAATGAAAATCTGAACGAGGGCTGATCTGAAACGTATGTTTCTTTGTGTCAAAAGCCACCATCTTTTTGTAACTTTTTGGCAATTCTTGCAATATTTTGAAGCTCTTCTTGGTGATATTTTCCTCCTTCTTTACCATCACAATCCTCAGCCAAGTTTTCATACCACTGGCTGTAGCAGTGTATATTGATGCCTTCACAATGCTACTCCAGACTGATGATGTCACGGACACTCAAACAGCCTTACATGGATTACCGCAACCAAATTTCAGCAACACAATGGACACATGAAGCTGAGAATTGTGGGGGCACAGAAGGAGAAAATGGAGCCAGAAGAACAAAAAAGTTGCCAAAATGAAACAAAGTAACATCAACTGTGGGGTGAATATTTCAGCAATCCAACTGGCTGCGCCAATTGTGATATTTTTGAAGCAAGGAGAAAAATATCAGAACATACAGCATGGACTTATTTTAAACCCTCTTCCCCCCCAAAAAAGTATAGGAAAGCTAAAATCTGTGAAGGCAAAATTGACATGGTAAAGGTGTCCTCTGCCGCCTGTCTCTTCTGAACAAAAAACAAACTCTGGGGGAAATGATAGCCATCCAGGTTTAGTTACATACCACACACTCCCCTCTCACACAGACGCTGTATGGATCTTTATAGCTACACCGGGTGCCATCATGAACAACCTGGTTCATGAATACCACATCTCCTGTTTCCTCAGACTGGCAAATCAATTCACACTTCTGAGCATCTGTAGCAAAGTAAACACACAGAAAACAATAATGTGTACACCCAAACCCATACAGTGTGAAAATATGGAATTCAACAATATAACTAAACAAAGTTGAATAAATATATACAAATATATATATATATATATATATAGTTTGCCTTGGAATCGGACAGAAATCATTCTGTCATTTTTGAGATTGTATCCCAGGACTGACTTTTGCACTCTCTTGTTGACTATAAAGGCCACACCATTTTTTCTACGAGATTCCTGGCCACAGTAGTAGATATAATGGTCTTCTGAGTTAAATTCGCCCATTCCTGTCCACTTTAGTTCACTGATTCCTAAGATATCGATGTTCAGTCTTGCCATCTCATTTTTGACCACGTCAAGCTTACCTTGATTCATAGATCTTACAATCCAGGTTCCTATGCAGTATTGTTCTTTGCAGCATCGGACTTTCCTTTCACCATCAGACACATCCACAACTGAGCTTCCTTTCGGCTTTGGCCCAGCCGCTTCACTCTTACTGGGGTTACTTGTACTTGCCCTCTGCTCTTCCCCAGTAGCATATTGGACACCTTCCGACCTGAGGGGCTCATCTTCCGGCGTCATATCTTTTAGCCTTTTGATACTGTCCATGGGGTTTTCTTGGCAAAAATACTGGAGTGGGTTGCCATTTCCTTCTCCAGGGGATCACGCTTGGTCTGAGTTCTCTGCTGTGGCCTGTCCGTCTTGGGTGGCCCTCCACATCATAGCCCACAGCCTCATCGAACCACGCAAGCCCCCTCGCCACGACAAGGCAGTGATCCATGAGGGGGTATCCTTCATACCCCTGTCTCAAAAGCAATAGTAAAAGTGCTTCAAATTCAGGGTGGTTTTTTTTCCGAGTCTTTGACGGTGTGCATTATCAAATTTGAGACTTCTAACCAGTGTGCAAGTAACCTAACAAGCTTGACATGGGTTTGTCAGTGTTAAACATCTTTACACCTACAACACTCCTAGGACATAAACTAAGGTCAGCTATGCTCAAAGAACCACACATTTCCATTTTTCTCATATAAACATATGAAGGCATTGCAAAGACAACCACCAACTCGACAGTCTGTACCCAGGGCAGCAGTGTTGTCACTTACCATCATGGTGTTCATAGGGAAGCCAGGTATGCTTAGAGTTCTGGTGGGTATAGTAAGAATTCCGCTTGGAGCACTGTTGGGCACGAAAATCTTCATAGGGCCCTCGGCATTCTTCAGTGTTGCAAACCTGGTATTCATAAGTGGCGCCTGGACAGTGGCGGCCTCCATAGGCTGGGCTGGAAAATAAATCAGGATTTTATTACACATTCCTATTCCCTCAAAATACCACAAGATGGAAACTGCATCCAGTCTGATTACTTTGCTGTAATCTTTTTGTAACAGAAGTTTGCAGCTTTAGTGCAGGTGAATCTAAGGACTAGCCCCCCAAATAGCCAAGACTAGATATTCCTGTCCAGCTATTGATGGTGGTGAAATGGCCAGCAGCAACCCACTCTGCCGTTGCCCAGTTTGCCTAGGGAGTGGATCCAGGCAGGGCATTTCAGTGTTTCTCTCACTACCAGCTATCTCTTCTTCTTTCCCACTCCTACCACAAGGAGCTGTTAAACTGCACACACACACACACACACATACACACGAATGTGCACTTTACCAGAGCTTAAAGCAAAATCCCAGTTTAGGGACAAATCACTCCCTGCCCTATCCTTGGTAAATGAGTAACAGGCACGATAAGTTTATAGGACACTTTAAACCAATTTTGTTAAAAAGGAAGAATTTATTATGAAGAACACCACAGACTATCCAAACTTATATTACTATTAAATTTGTTTTAGTATCATGAACTGATTCAGAAACTAACATGAAGAATTCCCTGACGCAGCTGTTCAACCACCTGTCACAGACTTTTTCTACCATAGGCTAAACTTTTACAGTAACCTTTTCTTTTTTGAATGAAATCCATTCTTTTTCTACATTCCTAGACTTTATCACCCTTTCACTTCAACTTTAATCAGTACAGTCCCCTAACCATCACCGCCCAATTGACAGTTGCAACTAGGGGTGTGCATTCAGCTCTAAATGAGCTTAAAAAATAGTTGGAAAATACCTTATCAGTGGCCCCGTTCACACGGAGCAGAAGCCACGCTAAATAGACGGAAGAAAGGCGGAGTTACCTGGCACGATCACCCGGCAACATCTGGGGAGCGTAGAGCTCCCGTGGTTGAACTGTGGCGAACCGCCGATAAAACGGAGCAAAAAACTAGTACCTCGGAGGTACTAGTTTCCGGAAACTGCGGGGCAAGGGCGGGCGTCTGATCGCGTTTCCGGTGGCATCCGGCGCCCGTCCATGTCCCCTTGCGAAGAAGGGTTTTTTTCCCCCCCAAGTCTCCGTGGTTGCGCACAAGCACCCAACGGAGCATGCGCATTCGTAGTGTACACAGAAAAAGGAAACTAGGTTGCCGCGCCGCGCGCTTCTTCGTTGTGCGCAGGCGTGTGTTGTGATCGCTGCCTCTCCGTAACCATGGAAGCTCCACGGTTCCTCCACAGAACCTCCACAGGAGGTATGATCGCTTTACTGCGTGTTAGTTTGCCCTGGGGCAAACAGCCACGCTTCCCCCCCGCAGTTTCCTGCCCGTGTGACCGGGGCCAGTATTTATTTGCTATTCCTTCAGCCGAATATAGAGGGGGGTGTATTTTCGGCTATCAAGCGTAGCCAATCCTGGATAATCTCCCCCAAAATTGGGATTATTTGGGAAAACAGGATAGCTGGGGTAAAACAGCATTTAAACAGAGTGCACGCCCTTTAAATGTCATTCACGGTGAAGCCGCAGTTTCACAAGTACATGTAAAGGGACCGCGACACCTTTAAATGCCTTCGGCTCCATTATAGCCTATGGGGACCATTATAGTCATTGATCCCCATAGGGAATCTATCTAGGGGTATGAGGGGGTCTGGGGGGTGTTTTTTGAGGTAGAGGCACCAGATTTTCAGTGTAGCTTCTGGTGCCTCTACGCAAAAGATCCCTCAAGTTTCAAAAAGAAACTTCAGCAAATCATATATCAGTTCTTCTCCAACCAACAGCGTCTTGTATTAAACCAATTCCAGCTAACAAAATTTACTACCTGTCCTACATACACATACTCAAAACATATAAATAAACTCTAAAAAAAAACCCACCTTGATATCAAAATCTCTTCCTCTCCTCTTATCTGACTCTTCCCTTAGAGCTGAAGCAGATCCTTCACAAACTCATGTGACTGCGGGATCCTATCACTTCAGTGTGCAGGCTGGCAAATCATGGTTTGTGAATGTTCCCCCTCCCCCTACATTTTTAAAGCCACATTAGTCAAACCTTTTCCATTGTGAACTGAATGTGCAGGAAGGTTTTAAATGAAGGAACGATCGACACTTCTTTTTCACACCTACAACCCAGTGACCGATACAGGCCTGGATCTGCAGACTATGGGCCTCAGTTCTTAATACATAGAGTTCTTCTGCCATACTTCATTCCCAGGGAGAAGAGCCTCCTTATCTAAGGGAGCTTAGGTGGTAAGCCACTGTCTTTCTGTCATTGGTTAGACCCTGTGCCAAACCAAGGTTCACGCCCAGAAATAATGCCTAGTATTTAAATTCTAATTCTGTTGTTAGCCGCCCTGAGCCGCCGTATGGCAGGGAGGGCGGGATATAAGTGTAAATAATAAATAATAAATAAACAAATTCTATCTTATGATTCTAAATTATATTTTAAAAAATTATCACCTCCAAGAGAGGAGAAGAAATCCTCCAGCCTTTCTGTTTTGCTCTGCCTTTCTCTGCATTATCTCTCCCCTCTTTTTGTGACTGGACCCATTCAAGGAAAAGCATCCCCTTATGTCTCCTACTAGATGCAATTTGCCGAATGATGGCTTATCTAGCAGAAGGCCAAACTTACGGCGGGTTGTTGCAGTTCCTGCTGCGGGAGCGTACCCCACCCCCACAAGTCCTGGAGCAGGAACCAAATTTGGACCAGGAACTCCAGCTGCCATCCTGGCTGTAAGGTTGTTCTGAAGTCTTCCAGATGCAGTGACCCTTGAAACACCACTGGAACAGGAGAAGAAACAGGGGTTACCTGAACACCTGCCTCTTCATAACTGTCCAGTGTTAGTGAGGAGAGCAGTTCTACAGCCACGGAAGCACCCGGCTTTACAACATGGTTCGGAATCTGTTTCTCCCACTCTCATAGGTCAGGCGGACAGTGACGACTGTGAAGTCACGAAACCTTAAAGTAATAAAGAAAGGTCTCAGGGGGCCTGGGTGGCACAGTGCATTGATGAAATAAGCCTGTCACCTCTGGAGAACCAGATTTATATCCTGGCACAGACTGTACCCGAAACGGCACTGCAGTCAACACTGCTTATCCTAGCCTTGATTTTTTTTCCAGGTTGCAAGCTGGTAATATTCACTTTAAAAAGCCCAAAGACCAGAACAGTAATCTATAGGGTAAATATGCAATCATATTTGTCATGGCTGCACCAGCATGAGCAACCATAAATGCATTGACTGTGAACAGCATATACCTGGTCCCAAAAATGCAGTGGACATGAAGTAGGGAGTTGCTGCCAATCAGGATTCTCTGGCATGTGCCCCTGAATGTTTAGAGGTATGTGCTGGCTCTTCACATTCTACGCGCTCTCTGTGGGTAATACCAGTGTAAAGCCAGCAGAACCACCGTAAACATAATTGCTATGCACTACAAAACAGGCCTTCATATTTAAAAAGTGTAGAAAAAACCAACGTAAAGAAACTGTTATCATTACGATTTAATCTGCATTTATCGACTGTGTTTCCACCACAAACAGTTTGCAGCATAGAATTAAAACAAAAGGACAACATTTTAAAACATTTTTAGTTTTAAATGATAGCTAAGTGGAATGACTCCATCTTCAGTATATCTAAAAATTCTCAACAGAATGGATCTGGTAAACCTCTCAAGGAAAGTAGATTTATAACCCAGACTGAAAAGCTGCATTGGTCTGGGTGCTACTGCCATCAGAAAAATATAGGCATCGCATGCTCCCAACAGCTAACACTTGACAAAGGTGATATCCTGCAATATGGAACACATCATTATTACTTTTGTCCTGAGACTGGGAGCAAAGGAAAGGGGGAGAGAGGTAATTTTATTCTCACTGAAATGGTCAGAACAGAAATGAATTGCCAACGTTAATACACAAGCAAACTGTTAGAAAGAAGGTACGAATTGTACCCTGTGATGTGACGGTTCTCATACTGGAGTATGGAGTATGGAGAAGATTCTCAGTAAATCAGGGTTCAGTTCCCATGCTGCATCATTATCCATAAATGCCTGATACTTTTATACTGATTTTAAAAATATATTCTCAGTGGTGCAAATCTCAAACTGTGCTTGTTCTACACATTACAAAAACAGAGAACCACAGCTCCTGAAGCAGTACAAAAGGAGAGCGATAAAGGCTGTGTGTGTGTCTGCTAAGTAAGACCGCCAAAGCCAATAGTTACAAAATACATTATGAAATGTATTATAATAAGAATCCAAAATCATATAACATGTGCAAGATGAGGCTTTACCTCTACTCATTAAAGCTGATGGCCTGACTTCAGAAATAGATCGATTGACTGTTTACAGAATTATGAAACATGCAAACAATGAAGTTCTGCAGTTTTAAAAGATACACATGGTCCTCTTTGGATGAAGATTATGAAATGACTTTGTAATCCGGAAAACTTTGTTAACCCTATTGTTCTGGACCTCTTCTGGCACATGTTATATGATTTTGGATTCTTATTATAATACTTTTTGTAATATATTTTGTAACTATTGGCTTTGGCAGTGTTATTTAACGAGTACACACACAGCTTTTATGGCTCTCCTTTTGTACCCCTTAACTACACATGGCAGTGACAGAGAAGAGAACATTTGTATGCACTTGTGTGTACAGAAATATGTAATGCTGCCTAAACAGGCACATGCGTGTTTATATTCCTATGGATTGATATGTCTGTGTGCCCATATGCACACAAGCATACAGAAGTATGCAAGGAGGAGCACCAGTTTCCTACTAAAAATGGAACTGACCAAGATTCTACGCAGCAACATGGGGTACCTTGCCTGATGCGCACTCGGTTCCATCCAGGGGTGGTCCTTTCTTTGTTTTGCAGAAGTAGGGATTATCTGGATGGCTGCACCACAGCTGCTTGCAAGGGTCAAAAGTTCTGAACTATGAAAAAGAAGTAGTATTTTTAAAATAAAGTCTCTATGTACATTTCAGCCTAGCAAAAGCTTAAGTAACTCATTCAGAACTGCATCTCAACTTGGTGAGCTGCCACAGGCCTGTCACACGTCCACATTATGGGATATATACAGAGAGTCTCAGGCATCAAACAGTCAAACAACTTCTTAATATTAAGGATGACTCAATTAGGGCATTAGGCAGAAGAGAGAAAAGATTTCCTGACAGAGGACAGTGTGATGTATTGATTACAGCACTGGACTAGAATTGGGGAAACTCAGGTTCAAACCCTCAGTCAGCCATTGAGCTCAGCACAACCCTTTTCAGTCATGACATTTCCAGTGCTCCTATTGAGCATGCTGAAGAGCACGCTATGTATGATTGTCTCAATATACATGATCACCAGTCTGTCTGAATAGGATGACACGTGTATAGTCTGTCTTCAGAATATGCAACCAGAACTCCTTTTTTTTCCCCCAGTAAGGGCTTCTGCAGGTGCCAACCTGTAAATGGGCAAAATCAACAGCTGCCCATACACATGCTTTCTCCGCTGTGGCCCCCACCCTTGTGGAATGGCCTGCCCAAGGAGGTCGGGAAAGCTCCCCCTCTCCTGGCTTTCTGCAAACTGTGCAAAACTGAATTATTCAAGAAGGCTTTTCTGCATAAGTAATAGGGTTGCACTGCACAAAATGGTTCACAAACTTACTTGGATAAATGATTAGGGACTGTGATCTGTACTGCTGTGTACAGCTTACTATAAGTAGGATCCTACTAGGTAATTTTTGTACCGCTTAATGGGTGCGTTCAGACAGGGGCTTTACAACGGAATCTGTGCCGGTTGCAATCGTTGTACTTACCGGCGTTCAGACGGCGAACATCTGTCTTCCCTCCCTAACCGTTGTAAAGCCCTTTAAACCGTTGCACTCTGCCACTAGGTCCCCAAGTGGTGGTATCCTGACTGCAACAGTTGCATTCGCTTAACCCCGGTGTCTGATCGCTCTCCTCTGGTGTCTAGCCACTTCCGTTTGGAAGCCTGAGGCTTCCGCTTTTCGCCGGCCATTTTTTTTCCAGGTTGCCGATATGCGCTTGGGCGAAGCTTCGCCCCGGCGTTTGGTTTTTTTTAAAAAGGCCCTCCATCAAGGGGGTGTCGTTTGATCCCTCCCTCCCTCCCTCCCTCCCTGTCGCCCGCGGGGCCCACCTCTGGGCCGGGCGAGTGGCGGTGGCAAGTCTCAGGGCTGCGGGAGGGCAAGCAACTCAGGCAGACGGGCAGGAAGTGCTGCTCTCTGAAGCCCTCCCATGCGCAAAGATCGCCATTCTGTGAATGGCTGCCTATGCGCATGCTCAAACTGAGTTTTTTTTAAAAAAGCCGATGCCCGCAGCGTGTGAGCGGGCATACAGCGACGGAATCCGCAAAATGGATGTGAGTGTGATCGCGTTTCAGCCGGCATAAACTGCACTGGTTCCAACCGGACAGTTTATGCCGGCTGAAACGCCACATCTGAACGCACCCAGAGTGTGATGCTGACATCACCCGGAAGTGACATCAGCATTTTGGTGATGTCAGGGAGGTGACACTCAGCTTTTTGGGCAAAGCTGTCTGGTTTGAGGCTGTTTTTACCATAGAGTCGCCCTCGACATTGCCAATGCGCTGACATCACTTATGGCTGATGTCAGCGTGTCACACGACACCCCCCAAATCCCCTCACCGACACGACAAAGGGACCTGGTAACCCTAATTCAGGAACATTTCCCCGCTAACACTTGCCTCATTTCCCCAATGCCCATGCTAACCAATATTTTGCGTAGCTGTGAACAACAGGATTTCTGCAAGAGTGGCTACGTAACACCAATTTTCTTTTAAAAGCTGTTTAAGAGCATCACTTAATTGTGCTTGAACAGAACCTCCTTTGAATTTCTGTGTTTGTCTGTAACTCTCGCATGCCACTGTGCAGTCTTTGAGTGGGCTGCACTTCTATTATGAAGCTTCGGTCCTGAATCATTATCAGTAGCCTTTTCACAGTTTTTGCACCCTTTACGAGTAAATGCATTTTTGCCGGTACAGGCATTGTTTTCAGTGAGATGGCAACAAGCAAAGCATAATGCAGCATTTTCTATTACACTGTATTTCAACCAGGACAAGAGTTTGTATCATGCTGGATTGAAATGTCTCCACGGTTGGCCATATTTGCTGGAAAACTTTTTAGCACTGGCTGAATTGGACTTCCTTCTTTAGACTGTGCAATGTCTTTAGGACCAGGTAGTTTCTTTACGAAGGAAGGCACTAAAGCAACCACTGAACCAACATGAGGGAGGCTCTGAAACACTTTCTTCTGAATTATCTAAGTCACAAAACTCAGATTCGGTACTGCTGGATAATTCCTCCTCCCAGTCAATTTCAGCTTCATTTACTCTTTGTGATGCTGTGACATCAGGCCTTTTCCTTACTTTGGCTGGTTTTGTGAAATAGGCCTCTAAAGATCCATAAGATGAAGCTGGGCAGTTTTTATTGCTGTCCATTGCCTTTGTAATATAAAATAAAAGGAATAAGAGGCATGATCGCACTGGGATTGACTGATGAGTAAACATTCACAAGCTTTCTCTGTATATATTCCCCCTTTTCCTGCCCTAATGCTCTGAGCAGTTATCCTGGAGATATATATATATATATAGAAACAGCTCAAGAAAATCAGGGAAGTCACCATAAATT
>NW_015173701.1:373004-373223 GCF_001447785.1 Gekko japonicus | reverse complement strand
AGATCTCCAAACAATCATCAGTTGCCTGCCCATTGTATTTTGATAAAATGCCAAAATATGTTGGGACAATATATGCAACAAGTGGAATATTAAATAGCTAATCTCATCTCCTTTATAAATAAAAGCCAAACGGTGGTGGCACTTCTCTAGAACATTCCACACGCTCCGGAATTGGTTGGTGCCCTGGTGTGTCACTCACAGGGCGTCTCTCTCCATTTG
>NW_015173701.1:365749-371574 GCF_001447785.1 Gekko japonicus | reverse complement strand
AGTGCAGGGGCTAGTCTGGTGCAGGCGTGCTGTGGAGGCGAATGGTTGAGCCCGAGAATGCCATCACGGTGACTCCCCTGTGGCCCGAAGATGACTACAGCCCTCGGGAGCGGCGAGGGGGAGCCCTGCACTTCCCTGAGCGGCCCGAAGGAGCAGCCCCCACGGAGCGTCTCTCAGCTTGCCTGATGCGAAACGAACGGGGGCTCGGCTTCAGCATTGGGGGGGGGAAGGGCTCCACGCCGTACTGGCCGGGGGACTCGGGGATTTTCATTTCACACATCGCAGAAAGGGGTGCGGCACATCGGGATGGCACCCTGCACGTGGGAGATAGGGTCCTCTTGATCAATGGGGTAGACATCCAGGCAAGCACCGCAACCCTAGAGTCGGATTCGACTGGCTTTCGAGCAAGGGAACCTTTACCTTTAAACTTTAAAGGTAAGACGGGGTGTTTTGCGCATGCGTGAAGCTCGCCATTCTGTGGATGGCTGCCTATGCGCATGTGCAAACTGAGGGGTTTTTTTTAAAAAAAAACACTGATGCCTGCTGCATATGAACGGGCATACAGCGATGGGATCCGTAGACAGGAGGTGAGTGTGATCGCGTTTCAGCCAGCATAAACTGCACCGGTTGGAACCGGTGCAGTTTATGCTGGCTGAAACGCCCCGTCTGAACGCACCCAATGTGTCACGTTAATATTTATGCTATGCTTTGGTTCTTTCTAGTGGTTCCAGACTTCTAAAATCCTAATGAATTTGTAACAGTTTACTCCTTTTCTGTGAGACCCCTTATATGCATCCTCTGTAAAGGAACCTCTCTGCAGTGTTCTGAGGCGATGTGTCTCATGCTGCCTCCTTGCCTTCCTTAGCATTCCCTGGGTATTTCTGCTGCCACCAAAGGCTCTTGGCCTTAGATTTCTTAGCTAGACCTAAAGAACAGAATGGCTTAGTTATAACAATTAGAATGACAAAGAGTAGAAGGTAAAAGGGGATTTTTACTCAAAATAAAAGTTGTTTCTCTTAAATATAAAGAGAGTTACTTATAAATAAAGTAAAACAGTATAATGGTTTCTGTAAGGTTAATAAGCATAATGGTTCCAGAGAGGCATACAGTTCTTCTTGCTTCTCTAAAGTTCCTTAAATAGACCTAGCCACAAAGGCTTATTTTTCTCACCTGCCACTTAGGCTAATAACTTGCACAATGCTTAATTTCCTACCTTTGCTCTGCCTTGCCTGTGCTCCTAGTGGTTGCAGTGCAGAACTTCACTACAAGGAAAAAAACCCTGAAAGGCACAGGTTGAATGCAGGCTGATCCTAACTTCATTGGGTTCTCAAGACAACTTGGGCCCTGGTAATTTTGTAACCCCCATCCCCTCCTCTTGGCAGCCCTGGCTGTGGGGATAAAATGGTGATGGGGGAAACTATATATGCACCCTTGGAGGAAGGATGATACAGAAGTGTAATAAGAGAACGGTTTCTGTACTCACAGCTGTGCATGTTTTATAGCCCACACCAAAGTCAAAGCGGCATTGCTCATCCATGGCGTAATTGATTCCTGGCAGCTCTGGCAGTTTGGGCCACTTGTGATCAAAGGGATCATCCAAGAGGCAATCGTAGGAGCTACATCACAGAAGAACAAAGACTGCATGTTACATAGGTAATTAGTCCTGCAATTCTAACCATTTCAACTCTTCCAATGATCCTGGCACTCATAAGATATGCACTGTGAATATAACTGTCATCTGAAGTCCACTACAGATTATGAAGTTCTCCTGTTTCCTCCCTACTCATTCGTGCAATACCAAAAAAACCCAACTGAAAAAGTTAAGAACCCCAGTTTGTCAGATTTTTTAAAAAGTAGACCTACTGTATATAACGGTTCAGCTCCTGCTTGCTACATCGAGACCAGTGGTAACGGTGAAATGCAGCCTGCACCAATGGTGCCATAATGCTCCCCATGCTGGTCTCATCAGCACATCTGTTACCTTGCCCATCGTGTTCCATACCTAAGCTGTTCAAAAAAAGCCTATTAGTGGGATTCTCAAGTGGAAAATGAACAACAGTGGATAGTGAAACAGTAGAAGCCACCACCTCTCACTTGGTCATTGCCTCGGGGCACAAAACTGGTGTACAAGTGATCTTGGTCATCATTGTCACCAGACTTCCTAGGCACAAGGCTAGATGAAAGACTTGTCTCAGGCTGCAAATCATGTGGACCAGAGAAGACAGGTCCTCATCAGTGACATATCTCACAAGATGATAAATAAATAAAACATACTTTATTTCATTCTTGTCTAGCTGTTGTCCCCATCTGGTTCCCTCACCATCATGACACTGTGCATGTTGAGTCCACAGAAATTATAATAGGAATCAGCAGTACCATCATTTTACCCTTTACAAAAAGACTATTTCCATGATGGTGCATGCCCCAGTAAATATCCACATTTAGAATACTACAATGCACTCTATGTGGTCCTGCCCTTGAAGAGTGTCTGGAAGGTACAATTAGTGCAGAATCTGGCTGAAGTGGACCCTGGGGATCATATTACTTCAGTCTTGTTCCACCTACACTGGCTCCCAATCCAACCTACAGGGATCCATTAGTAACTTGCAAAAAACCCACAGGAAGACTTTTGGCCAGAAGATGGCTACCAGCTCATGTCCACCTGCTATGGTTGTCCTGGCAGGAATAGCCAGGTCCAGAACAATCCCAGGAACACCTAGTGGGTTCCTACAGCTAGGCCATTATCGCCACTCAAGGATTATGACACAGGATGCTGAATTGTCTCTCTGGAGCAGCAGGGTTCAGTTAATCTTGATGGTTTCCAAACCATGACAGAAATTTTACCAGCACAGGTAAATGTGTTTCCAAGTACACATGAGACTGAAGGGTGAATGGCAGTTCTTCACCTCAAAAGGGAACTTTTGGGGATGGGTCAGAAAATCAGCATCAGGTTCATGAATCCAAGCCCTGGAATTAAAGTTCTCATTAAGCCATCATTTTTTTAAGAGCAGCTGGAAGAACTGGAACTAAATGCCCCATTAAGGCTCCAAGAACGCACAAAAATGTGTGAGACACGGTGAACAACCCAGCAGACCAACTTACACATGTCCAGTCTCATGGGCAACCACAAATGCAGAGGAGAATCCATCTTCATGGTTGAGGGTACAGCTGCGCAGAGGGTGGCACATCCCTGTGACAGGGGCATATCCTGAAATGAGGCAAAGAAACGCAGCAAAGAAAAAGAACCAAAAGCAGAAGAGAGAGAGAGAGAGAGAGAGAGAGAGAGAGAGAGAGAGAGAGAGAGAGAGAGAGAGAAGGCACATGAGAAAGAAGAAACCACATGCTGGAGAGGTTCCAGTCCTATTTCACACCCAGCTCCCTCTGAGGAATAAGAACCTCACAAATGCCTGGGAAATATTAACAAAACCCATAAAATATTCCAGTGCTCATACTGCATGAAAGCAATATGCTTGAAGGGAATTATAAAATGATTTAAATCTCACCATACACCCCCATACAATAATTGCTTCACATTCATTTCCGTTTGGCATTTCCACAGAGACACAGCAGAGAAATCATTCATACAATCTAACAGAAACAACACACCAAGCTGAACACAGACCACCAGCCGTATACAGTGACTTGCTGGGTGCCTGACAACAATCCTGTTTCCACAGTGCTGGGTAAGCAGCAAAAGCAGGAAATTCATCCAGTCTCTGGTGGGTCACCATCAATGCTCCCTGTAAGCTGTGGAATCTTGTGAGCATAATTCTACTTTGTGAGCTACTGGCATTAATGTTGTGAGCGAGCGATTTGGCTACTGCATAAAATAGTTTGCTCTGGAGCCCTCCTTCCTGAGCTAAGACAAAAATCTGTGAGCTGGAGGCTAAAAAACTGTGAACTAGTTCACACTAACTCAGCTAAGAGGGAACACTAGTCACCATATTTGGGTAGCAGGCCATATTCAGCTTGATGGATCACTACGAGCTGCACAGGCTTGGAGCAGTGGAGAATACAGATGATCACTGGCAAATGGCGAAAGATGTATATTTTGAGGCTCCTGGCTTTATGAAGAGTCAGGCTTACAAATCTGAGATCTGTGCACAGGACATCCTGAAATAATCCACTGGAAAATGGGGCCAATGCCTGTCACAAGACCCAGTTCTTGGATCTTGATTCCTACTGACTTTCCTTGGTAAGATTATACACACCCACTACGTATATGAATTATTTAGATCAATGTCAAGCTTTAGACTCAGCTCAGCTTACAGCAATATAAAGACACCTCTGCTTAAAAGCCTTAAACTGAAAGAACCGAAATGGCTCATCTGTAGGTGAAAGCAACTTCTCTTTAACAATAATATATTTAGCATCTGCATAGCACATTTGAAGAACTTCACACAATGCTCAGGAATCCTCAAAACAAACCTGTAAGAAAAACCATTATCACCATCCCCATAATGTTGACGCAGTACTGCGGCTAAAAGAGAATGTTTGTGCCAAGAGGTTCCTTGTACACAAGTGCCTCTGAATACCAGACTCTGGGGGCAAGAAAAGGCGGTTGAATTCATGCCTTGCTCATAAATAGAATCCCTATTATGATCCATACTTGAGCCAATGATTTTCTGGCTTGTGGCTCACAATTAGGGATGAGCATGAACTGGACCACGAACCTAATTTCGTCATGGCCTGGGGGGGTCCATTTACCCAGTCCATGCATTTGCAGTTTTCAACGGACCGCTCACAGACCAGAAATTTTTCCAGGTGGTCCATTTGGTCTGTAGGGGCAGTCCAGGCAACCGGGGGGACATTCTTCTACAGCTCTGTCTTCTGCAGCCCTGGAAATGACTTTGATGCCTCTAGCTTGGGGGGGGGGGGCATTTGACAGACTCCTTCCTCTTTTTGCACATTGGGTCCTAGGATCGTTTCCCCCTCCCCCAATGCCAATCTGCAGGCAACTTGGAGGGCAGATAGAGGGCCATCCCGGGGAGGTCCACAGTGACTTTAATGCCTCTAGCTTCCAGGGGGGCTGTTGGACACTGTGATTTCCCCGAACAGCACTTTCCTGGGGGCACCTACTTTGGGGGGGCATAACTCGGCCCCCCCTAAATGCAATCCTCATCAAACTTGGAAGGAAGGTAGAAGACAGTCAGCTGGAGACTTGCTGCAAGTTTGGCATTTCTAGTCCATGGGGGGGCTGTTTCAGCATGTCCCAAGCTCACGGACCACACAAACCACGGACCAGTCCATTAAACAAAAAGTCCATGAAAATTGGTGGTTGTCAGGATCCACAGCAAGACAACAAAGTACACGCTTCCAGGAAGGTTTTACTTTTATTGAAAAGCTATAGATGCAGTAACATGCAGTAACATGAACACTGTTAGGAATGGCGGGTTACCTAGGCGCATAATAGGATATAGGGCATTCATATGTACCCCCACACACACGTATTACCCAATTAGATGGGCTCCTGCGCGCGGGCATTTGGCAGATTACTAACGGTTGCAGAAGCTGAGAGATATGAGTTTCAGCTAAGATGCAATTAAGCGCATGGGAAGGAATGCACAGCAATTAGAAACATACACCACACTCATGGCAGCATAGCTGACAGTGGTCCGTGGTCCATGAAAACCATGAACCACAGACCAATATGGACCTCTATTTTTCTGGTCCATGCCCATCCCTACTCACAATTTTGCCACTGTGCTACATCAGCTTTCGACCCCATCCAAGTT
Organism: Gekko japonicus; assembly: GCF_001447785.1. Classification (NCBI taxonomy): domain Eukaryota; kingdom Metazoa; phylum Chordata; class Lepidosauria; order Squamata; family Gekkonidae; genus Gekko; species Gekko japonicus. The sequence goes on along the minus strand of NW_015173701.1, from coordinate 365,839 downwards.
AAGGAGGAGGTACACAGTTTGGAAAGGCTGCTGTATAGAAGCTTATCAGCCTGCCAATTTCTGTGTTAGCAACATAAATAAACTATTTCA
>NW_015173701.1:364890-365696 GCF_001447785.1 Gekko japonicus | reverse complement strand
CACATCAGTTCTGACCAAGAATATCCTGGCTCCAAAATACTCAAAGTGCCACTCAGAGCACTTTTTCAATACTGGGCACCAGTTTTCATAGGATGGGAAAGTACATACTACCAGGGCAATTCTAGCCCATGTTGACTGGCTGTGTACATGACTGAGAAAACAGAGGAATGTAGTGCTAATATTTTGTGAGAGGAGAAGAGCAAAAGTCAGCGACTAGTGGCTGGCACTGGAAGCAACAGCAGGTGGACAGCAGAGGGAGGAAAAGAAGAGATTAACACAGGCCCATAGTCCGCGTGGGGCCCTGGGGGCTGGCCCCCCCATGGGGTTTGCGGGCCCCCTCCCCAATCCTCTCCTCCCCCCTCCTCGGATGTCGGACCGTCGGACCACTTGTGAGCCAAACGGATATGAGCACCGCAACCCTAGAGTCGGATTCAACTGGCTTTCGAGCAAGGGAAACCTTTGCCTTTACCTCTTTTTAAAAGGTTTCTGTTTGTTTCTGCAATCCTCCCTGATCCTCTGCTCCCCCCTCCCCCCCCCCTCGGAGGTCGGACCGTCGGAGCACTTGTGAGCCAAACTGAGCACCGCAGCCCTAGAGTCGGATTCGACTGGTTTTCGAGCAAGGGAAACCTTTGCCTTTTTTAAAAGGTTTCTGTTTGCTTCTGCAATCCTCCCTGATCCTCTGCTCCCCCCTCCTCCCCCCTCCCCCGGATTCGACTGGTTTTCGAGCAAGGGAAACCTTTGCCTTTTTTAAAAGGTTTCTGTTTGCTTCTGCAATCCTCCCTGATCCTCTGCTCCCCCCTCCTCCC
>NW_015173701.1:362781-362927 GCF_001447785.1 Gekko japonicus | reverse complement strand
CATAGCCACATGAGTAAGGATATCTTTCCTCAGTCGGAGGCAACTGAAGGGAAGGGGAAGGAGATGGAAGAGCAGGACCCAGAAGGACCCAGAATTGGCATGAGATCAAGGAAAGGTCCCCATCCCATCCAAGCTGGCAGTGGTCA
>NW_015173701.1:360485-362495 GCF_001447785.1 Gekko japonicus | reverse complement strand
GGGGGAGAACAGCCTGTCAGTGTATTTTCTGTTGCTCTCTCACTCCCAAACCCCAAAAAGGCTCTTGCTCTTGTAATCTTGTGGTATATTCATTGTATACATGTAGTGGAATTGTCTGCTCTCTTCCCCTAATATCTGTGTGATTTGGTTTAGTCCTGTTGGATGGAGCTCTTGTTTCAGTTTCGTTTTGTATATGCTGAATGGACCTGAGAACAGGCGGCTCAGTGAGTACTCTAGCCTGGGAACCCACAGCCAAAGGGAAACATTACAGTGTAAGCCTTCAAGCGCCTTTTTAACTGCTGGGGGGGGATTTGGAACTTGGGGGGAAAACAAACATGCACAGAGGCTTTCATTTTCTTTCCCTTTCCTTTCTTCCATTTCTTTCTTTCTTTGTTTCCTTCTCTTTCTTTGTTTCCCTTTCCCCCATTTCTTTCTTTCCCTTTTTTCTATTTCTTTCCCTTTCTGGGAGCCCTCTATCCATGCCTTGGCTAGGCATCAGGGAGGGAGTGGGGGTGCATCTCAGTGCTGAGCATATTTTTCTTTGATTTCTTATTTGTTGTGATGTCAGTGCACATGGCTTTTGGGGGGGGCCACTTTCCCCAGGGCCCCCCCACTAAAAATGTCCTAGCTACGGGCCTGGATTAACAGCATGCCTCTGAGGCAGGGGTTGCTTATTTGATAACCTTTCAAGTGCATAGGCTTACAAATTCTAGGGTAGGGTTCCATCCCCAGGAGACATCACCAACATTATTGCCATACCACCATCTCTTCAGTGTCTGCCTGACCTGGCCCAGGAGGACAGGAAGGTCCACACAGGAATGTCCCAATTGTATGAGTTCATGACTGACCACATAGGCACTGCCACCACCACCAACTCATCTCTCCTCCTCCTCCTGGAACTTGATTTTTTATAAAACCCTCTTGCACTTTAAAAAAAATCACAAAAATGTGTATCCCACTCTCTGTTTCAAAACCTCTCCCTGTCTCTGATCTCCTGTATAGCTCTGTCCCAAGCTGACATCTTGTGACTGGTTCTAACTGGAAGACATTCCTTTTTTTAAAAGGCAGACCTTTTAAAAAAGGAGATTCCAGATGTCTCTAGGCTGCTCACCCTTAAACTACACTGCTGTCATCTTATTCTGTGGCTTCTCTTGTAAGAGGCAGTGGTAACAGTTAAAAGCAGACGCCAGAATTTGTGCATTCAGCTATCATATTTAGTCTTGTAACTTTTTTTTTCACCTGATGTTCTTCAAGGGGCAGCAAAATTCAATAGGTAGCACATCTGGGAAATGCTGGCAGTTATACTGCAACAAGGAGGGAAAAACCAAGTCTACAAAGGAAGAAGAATAAACCAAGGACTTTGCCAAATAGCTGGTGAGGCATCTGGAAAGCAGCCAACAGGGCACACAGACTTGCCTTCCAGTGAAGTCATCCTGGCTTTCATTGCCAAGGATAGAATTAGATATAGGTTCCTATTTTTTTCAGTCGTTTGATGGCAATATCTGTTAACTAATCAGACTGTGTTGTTATGTACCACTGCTGTTCATTTTATTCTGCTTATTCCTGGAGGTAGTAGGCAGTAAGGAGAATCTGCAGCTTTTTTTCTGACTTTGATCAACAGTGGTGTTGTGGAACCTTAAAGATGGGGGGGAAATACTCTGGCATAAGATTTTGTGGACTATAGGCCACTTTTTCATAAGCTATGAGTGGATCCCCCCTATGCAGACAACTTATATAGGATGTAAAGAAACAAAAGAAAAGGAAAGAAAAAGGAGCAGGGTCAAATTACCATGAAATGCAGGCGCTACAGGGTAAAATATAATTATGTAAAACTTGCATTTAATCTAGTAAACAAACATTTATGCTGCAATATTTATTTATTTATTCATTTATTTATTTATTTTTCGTATTTATACCCCACCCTCCCCGATGGGCTCAGGGCGGCTCACAGAGGCAAGGAAAAAAACCGAGCCATAATTAAAACATATGATACATAGTAAAAACATCCAA
>NW_015173701.1:327552-360112 GCF_001447785.1 Gekko japonicus | reverse complement strand
AGCCCCATGTAGAGAGCGTTGCAGTAGTCTAGCCTCGAGGTGACCGTCGCATGGATCACTGTGGCCAGGTCATCTCGGTCAAGATAGGGGACCAGCTGCCGTGCCAGCCGAAGATGGTAAAAGGCTGACTTGACAGTGGCCGCTACCTGGGCCTCCATTGTTAATGAGGAGTCCAGAAGCACCCCCAAACTCCTAACCCGAGACGCCGGCACCAAAGGCACCCCGTCAAAGGCCGGGAGAGGGAGCCCCAACCCCGTACCAACCTGACTCAGACCCAGGACCTCCGTCTTCGCCGGGTTTAGTTTCAATCGGCTCAGCCGGAGCCAACCAGCCACAGCTTCTAACGCCCGATGAAGGTCATCAGGGCTTGAGCCCGACCGGCCACCCAGCATCAGATAGAGCTGGGTGTCATCTGCATATTGATGACACCCAAGCCCATAACTCCGGGCAATCTGAGCAAAGGGGCGCATATAGATGTTAAGTAACATCGGGGACAGTACTGGTCCCTGAGGCACCCCACACTCAAGGGGGTACCTATGGGATCGTCGGTCCCCGATGGCCACCCTTTGTCCCCGACCTTGAAGGAAAGAGGCAAACCATTTAAGAGCAAGCCCCTGAATCCCCACGTCGGCAAGGCGTTGGGTCAGCAGCTGATAGTCGACCGTATCGAACACGGCCGACAGATCTAACAAGAGCAATGCCGCCACATTACCTTGATCCAGATGCCGACGGAGATCATCAGTCAGGGCGACCAAGGCCGTCTCAGTCCCATGACCAGGGCGGAAACCGGACTGGAAGGGATCTAAGACTGAAGCATCCTCCAGAAAACTCTCTAGCTGTAGCGCCACCGCCCTCTCAATAAGTTTGCCCAAATAGGGCAAATTGGACACCGGCCAATAGTTGGCCAATTCGGCCGGGTCCAGAGATGGCTTTTTCAAGAGAGGGCGGACCATCGCCTCCTTAAGCGCACTTGGGAACTATCCCTCTGAGAGGGACATGTTGATAATCTCCCACAGTGCGCCCCGTAGCCCCTCATGTCCCGCTTTAATGAGCCAGGAGGGGCACGGATCCAGGTCGCATGTGGTTGGGTGCACAGACACAAGTAATCTGTCCACTTCGTCCAGACTGAGCAGTTTGAAACACTCTAAACCCAGTTCCGAAGACGCACAAGGGGCCTCGAGTTCGCTAACTGTCTCAAGTGTGGCAGGGAGGTCGCGGCGGAGCGCCAAGACTTTATCTGCGAAAAAATTTGCAAAAGTTCGCAATATCCAATTCCCTATCGTTTCGCCCGCCCTGAGGCAGGTCTGTCAAACTCCGAATTGTGCTAAACAATTGGGCCGGGCGCGAACTCGCAGATGCAATCTTGGCCACATAGAAAGCCTTCGTAGCGGCCTTAACTGCCACCTCATAGGATCTCATAAACGTCCTATAAGATGCTCTTGTCGCCTCGTAACGAAAGCGGCGCCACCGTCTCTCTAGTCATCTCAGTTCTCGTTTCAGCTGCCGCAACTCCTGGGTGTACCTTTGTGCGTGCCTAGCACGGGTACAGAGAGGACGCCTGGGAGCGATCTCGTTGATGGCCGTGGAGAGTCGGTCATGCCAGTCCTCCACTAGCTCATCCAATGAGCCGCCAGGGAGCCTTGGATCCCGCAGAGCCCTCTGGAACCACTCTGGGTCCATCAGGCTCCGAGGGCGAGCAAAAATCTCCTCACCGCCCATACAGGGTTGAAGTGGAATACTCAGATGGGCCTTCAGGGCCAGGTGGTCTGACCATGGCACTGCCTCAGCAGTAATCTGGTTCACCTCCACTTCCACCGCAAAGATCAAATCGAGCATGTGGCTGGCCCGATATGTGGGGGCCGATACGAACTGCGAGAGTCCCAGTGCCGCCATGGACGACACCAGGTCCGTAGCCCGGGTGGAGGCCGCGTCCTCAGCATGGACGTTGAAATCACCCAGGACAATTAGTCGAGGGTGGTCCAACGCCCAGCCTGATATGGCCTCCAGCAGGGACGGCAGACTATTGGCCGGTGCATTAGGCAATCGGTACACCAGCCTAATCGCCAAACTCTCCTCAGCCCCCAGCAGCACACCGACACATTCCATGCCCGCGATCTCTACCGCCGAGAGTGCCCTGAAGGAGTAAGCCTCCCGAATAAGCCCCGCCCCCTATTCCGCGATTGGTGAAGGACCGAGTAACCCGGGGGGGGGGCTAACTGTGTGAGAGCCAAGGTCTCACCCTCCCTCACCCATTGTTTCCTCTTTAAAGGTGGCACTAGATTCTTCTTTTTGAACAGGACTGCCCCTCTGGAATTATTCCTACATAGGGGTGTGCATTCAGCATAAACCAAGCCAAAAAAATACCTGAAAAATACCTTACCAGTATTTTTCTGGTATTATTTAAGCTGAATACAAATCAGATAATCTGATCAGCTACCAGTATAGCTGAACTTGATATAGTCATTTCCCCCCAGCTTTTATTCAGGTATATTCAGCTCCAGTGAAAGGGTGGTGGGAGCTGAAAGCTCTGCACCGTCTTGGCTGAGATCTCCCTGCCACACGCAGATCCTGGGGACAGCTTCTCCTGCTGTGTGGTTTAAACCAATGCTGCAAGAGAAGCCAAGCGAGCCCCAGGAGCGGGCGGGTTTTTCCCCCAAAAGGTATTTTTCTTATCGGATTTACTGGACCCAAAACTATTCGGGATTTCCAAAAAATCCCAGATATGAATACCATACTGGTATTGGGATGTGGGATTTTTCGGAAATATTGAAATTTTGGGGGGTCTAATAGACCCAAACTGAAAAATACTGGTGGGTCTTCTTCTTTTTTGGTGCACAACTCTAGTGAACTTCTCTTGCCTTGAAAACCCTTTGGGGTTGCCATAAGACAACTGCAACTTGATGGCACTTTCTATACACCACTCCCTGGAATTATTGTTAGTTTTAGTGAACTCAGCCCACTTCATTAAACAATGGAGACAGAGGAAAAACATTTCTGTTACAGTCAGAGATTTCTAAGGCCTGACATTTACATTTTCATGGTATTTCGCTTACTGCATTAAAAAATTGATCCATATACTGCATCAGTAATCTCTGCAACTCAGTAAATACGATGTTACTAGGGAACATGTGAAACCTCAGCACTGCATCTGCTGGTGATTGGGCTATCTCACAAATATCTCCCAATCATTATTATTTAAAATCACTTCAAAAAGCAATACTCACAGAAACTTAGAAAAATACAAAGCGGGCAGAAACAAAGGCTCAACAGATTCATATATGAAAGACAAAACAACTGGATCACATAAAGTCAGCTTTAAAAAAAACAACTTGACAATGTCAGTCTGTTTTCAGAACAAAGTTCAAGACCAGTGTCACCTTTAAGACCAACACAGTTTTATTTCGCGCGTGCACACAAAAACCTATACTGCAAATAAAACTTTGTTGGTCTTAAAGGTGACACTGGACTTGAACTTTGATCTGTTGCTTCAGACCAACACAGCTGCCCACCCGAGTCTATTTTCAGGAGTGCATATAAAAAACGCCAAGTTTTCACCCCAAGAAGAACACTTAAGGTTTCCATGGGCAGGACAATTCACATAGGAGGTGCTGCCACAGAAAAAGCCCTGCGCCATGTTTCCAGAGATCACTGATGCTGGCATGGGATAAGGGAAGCAAAGTTGTTTGGGTGGAGATTAAGCTATCCTGAAGGCTCATTGAATCAACATGAAAGAATCTGTACAAACAGCAAGGAATTGGTGAGGAGTGAACCCTTCCCCCGCTCCCCATAGTAAACTGCCACACACAACCCCAAGCACCGCATTACAAACAAACAGAGGCCTCAGCATTTTAAAGCAGGCGGGATTGCCAAAATCAAACTGGAAAGTCAGGGAACGCTGCCAAAGTCATGAATGGTCACCTTTGTAACTTTGATCTTTCATTTACAATACACTGCATAGCTACTGGCTTTAAAGTCCCCGAGTACTTTCCATTAAAGTAAATGGTTTTAGCAGGATCAACACTAGCCCCCCCCCCTTTAAAGAAGGTCAGCCACCAGCGTGTGCACTCTAATTACCACTGCAGTTTTGCTGACTAGCTCCTTTGGCTGATATCCCTGTGCCGAGCCCAAACATTGTGGAGTGACTGCTTTTTCCAAGAAACATCCAACTTACCCTGACCTCTGCGTAATGCCAATATCTTTCCAAGTTGTTCATTCCACAGATACCCAACAACAGCAGCAGAGGAACAAATGTGAACAAATCAGGCAAAGGGCTCTATTAGCACAAATGCATTGCTGCCAAAATGGATTTACAAACTCAATTACTGGGTTTAGTAGTACTGAACAAAAAAAAATAAACTGCGGGACAAATCCAAGACGTTTCCAGAGAATCGTGGGAAATACATTCACAACAGAAGTCTATTCAATGGCCACTCTGGTAGGATCTGGTTCCTGATAAAGAAGCCAAGAAAATGTAAGCAGAATTCAGTCAAACACTGTCATAATTGTGACAACTGCAACTACGTCAGAAAGCAAACGAGCTCGGTTTCTACATGGAATCCTCAGCACCCCCAAAAACCCACCAATTCTGATCAAAATGCAGGATACCCTGTAACCCCTGTTTCTCCTATCAGCTGAGGGAAGAAATTATGGGACTTAGTTAATGGAAGTGGATGAAGAGGAGAAAGGAGCAGTATTTCCAGCCTACTTCTACTTCTTCTTACCAAGAGGAAATTACCAGCAGGCAAAAGAAAGAAAAATACAATTTCAAAACAATACCACAGACCCTCAAATCTCCTTTTGCCCTTCACAAAAGCGTATTAAGAGAGGCGAATGTGGAGAACAAGGTTTTGATTCCCCCACTCCTCCTCTACATGAAGCCTGCTTGGGCCAGTCACAATTTCTCAGCCACACCTATCTCACAAAGTGCCTGCTGTGGGGAGAGAAAATGAAGGCGATTGTAAGCCACTTTGAGACTCCTTGAGGTAGAAAAAAGGAAGGTATGAAAACCAAGTGCTCCTCCTCCTTCTACAAATACAACTTTCCCTGTCTCCTTTGAAATCTGTCTTCTCTTCCTTTTCTCAAAAAGCATCTCCCTCCTACAGCTCCTCCATAGAGATTAAAAAAACCTTTCCTTCACAATCACCCATGGGGAGGCGACAAACTGAACAGATTATACTTCCACCAGTTAAACAGCAGCAATCTGGATGGGTCTGAAGCCTTGATGGGACAAAAGACCTTAGTTCATTGGCACTTGTTTTTTTGTCAAAAATGGGTCAGTTCCTAATAGCTGAAGCAGTATGAATGGCACAGGAGAATATCCTCCCTACCAAACAGAATCAGTCCATCAAGACTCAGGAGATACTACCTTTGAGAAGCCAGCTAGTTTAATTTTATCACAGCAGGGCACAACAATGATCACATTTACTAACACGAACATGCTTCCACCAGTAGTAGTTTTTTCACCTTCCCCACCACTCATAATTATTGAAGCAGGCCTAGAGCCCACTAACCATATCTGGAAAAAGGAAATAAAACACAGATATTGCAAGTGATTAGACCAGGGGTGTCAAACATATGGCCTGCGGGCTGGATCAGGACCTTGGAGGGCCCCAATCTGGCCTGCAAGGCCCTGGATGTCTCCTACTTCCTTTTCCAGTTCTGCTGCTGCTGCCATGCCACAGATTGCTTTACCAGTCTCTCTCAGTCACACAGGAGAGATAGATAGGCAAGCCTCTCCTGTGCGACTGATAGAGTCTGGTAAAGAACTGGCTGAGGTGCCTCCCCCTCCTCCTCCTCCCAGGTCCTATGAAGTGGTGTTTTCTCATCTCTGAAGTTCAATTGCTCAGCATTTTGTTCTACAATTTTATGGGGGTGAGTTGAGAAACAATTCCTTCTGAATTCCAAATATTGCACCTCTAGGACACTATAAATTGCACCTCTAGGACACTATAGGATTGATCAGCTGTATGGTGTAGATGGCACCTGGAGATCTCCCCACAATTACAATCAATCTCCAGTCCCCCTTCAGAAAATGATTGCTTTCGAGGGTGAGCTCTATGCCATTATACCCTGCTGAGGTCCCTCCCCTTCCCAAACCCCACCCTCCCCAGGATCCACCCCCAAAATTTCCTGATATTTCCCACCCAACCCAGAGCTGGCAACCCTACTCAAGCTGTTTTCAGTATTCCAAGAGCATGCTCCGTCCTTATCAGGCCATGGAAGAGATTTCTTTAAAAAATAATATAGAAACTATATTTCTTTGCATCTCTGTAAAGTTCCTTGAATTGGCAGGAAAGTGAGTCTTATCTGTGCAAAGTGTGGCGTAGCTGCAGCCGAATTTGCACAGGTGCGTGCGCACACACATACATGTTGTCAACAATCAAAGCTTGCAATGCCAGTACCTTTGGGTTCTGCTATGCATTTGGTACACTCAACATGTTCCCTCATATTATGAAATCGTGTGACTCTCCCATTTTTCAGTGACCAATAACACAGCAGAGAATCCCCTAGTGCTTGGCAATATGGAAACCAGGGCTTTGCGGCTGCTGTTGTCAGTTTCAAAAATGGACTTGTCAGTTTCAACATCAGTTTTCTCCCCTTTGCCTGTGTTCCTTTGTGCTCCCTTTCATTCAATGAACTAATGCTAAAACGCATGCCCAAAAACTGAACCATGAAAATTAAATGGAAGGTGCTTGCTGGACACTACAGTGCAGTTGTGATAGGGCAATTGTGTAAATTTTAAAAACCTCTGGACACCACCACCCCACACGTCACAAGTGATATTCCCACCCCGATTTAGAAAAGTGTGTTTTATTGTAGTTGCAGAATAAATAAACTGGAGGAAAAAGAATGGTGCATAAGGCAGGCATAGAATCCAAAGTCACGCTTAAAGGCTTACTGCCCAGAAAATCTACAGTAAAGCTGTGCATGCATAAAGATTATAGTCTTAGTTTGTGACTCTGAATTCTTGAACCCAGCATGAGCCTAGACAATCTGTGATCCACAGAGTCAAACACAGACCCTTAATAATATATGCATGCCCACCAGGGACTCAACAAACTTTCTAATTGTGCCACCTATCTGAATTCAGAAGACTGGTTTGGCAGCTTGGTGGGTTTCAAGGTGGGCAAGGATGAACAATTGCCCCCCTCTCTCTTGTGGCAAAAGGCTATAAGCAAATGAAAAATGTGAGGGGAAGAAACATAGCTGTATGCCCTATGCTTCCTATTAAATCAAATATCAACTTCTATGGCCTTTTGTAAAACATCAGTGGCGATGGTCTCACAGACTGTGCCAATGGGCAGTGCTTTCAATCTGATGGCCCTTTCCTATGCCCAACAAACGGCACATACCTGATGGAGATAAATACAGTACCTTGCATACCTGCGGGACCAAAATCTTGCCTTGTGAGGAACACTGCATGGTCGTGGTATTCAGCATGTTCAGGATCTGAGCGCTGCTGAGAATGGGCCCAGCGGCAGACCTGCTCTAAGCTCCGGGAGGGGTTCCCTCGCTCTATTAGACTGATCGACTGTAGAAGGCAAGAAAAAGGAGGATTTAATTCAGGAAAAGTGAAACCGCCCATGCCAGAATTTCATCTGCGGTTTCAAAAACTCTAACTCAAAATCCTATGCTTGAACTACAAAGACTAGCAGATAGAAACTCAGTAATGACTGACTGAAAAATGCATGTTCATGTGAGTGTCAAAAACCAGCATGAGATATCTGTTTATTTCTTCCATTATTTGAGAAATATAAAGTGTCCACAGCAAGAACACACCACCTTAGGAAAATTATTCTAGGAAATGGCAGCTGAGAGCAATAGATATCAGTTGTATAAAATACTATAGAATGGAAAATCTAATTAAGAAGGTGACCAGTTTGGCTTTTGGAAGAGAGAACTTTGTGTTATAGTTTGGTGCCTAAACCTTCCAATTTAATATCTGTAACAGTTTTGGTAAGTGTACTGTATGTATGTCTGTATAATTTATGGGTGATTGGGTTTACAAACATATTGTAGAGCACTTATATTTTAGTTCTTATGGCATATTTAGGAGACAATTCTTCTGATGAAAGGAATTCAGAAACAGGATTTAAAAATCACTGGGAACATGTAGAGAATGGTCTCAGCTGATAAATATGACTGTTTCAGCAGATAAAAATCCCATCACGGGGCAACAAGTTTAAATAGAATAGTCTCAGCCGACATACATCTGTGTGCAGAGAACAGACTTTGAAGACGTCTTGACAAATATAACCCTGTTATAATGTTACCAACAATTAGAGACTGTGTTATCTTTTGTTTGGTTAGCAGTGGGTGTACATACTTCTTATTGTGATATTGTAGATTATATGCAATGACAATTTGATAAATTATTCTTATAAATATTTTTACTTAGTTGTAGCTCTTTTCATAGTAATTTTTGATGTATAGTCCTATGCTGTGAATCCTTATTGTTAAACTAACGCCTTTTGGCATGCGGACAGGATGTTTTTATTTAAATTAGTAGTGTTTAAAGCAGGATTGGTACTTGGATGGGAGACCATCAAAGAAGATGGGGGCTGTTGTGCAGAGGAAGGCAATGTTAAACCACCTCTGCTCATCTCTTGCCTTGAAGACCCATGAGGTAAAACTTCATGGGGTTGCCATGAGTCAGCTGTAACTTGACAGCACACTGTACCTTTCTTCAAGCACAAAATCCACTTCCAAGTAACCAAATGCAGCAACCTCTTCTAATTCTATACCATGTGATTCATCTCAAGGCCACATCAGCCTTTAAATATGTTTCCAATGTCCTGTTTTCTGGGAGACCTTCAAATCAAAATATAATTGAATACTATCCTCATCTCTACTTTAACACAAGAGATGTTGATATCAAACTAATCAGAGGATAGTGGCTATAAAAATGTTTTATTAAAAAAAACCCCAATGTGTTTGAATCACCTCTGCTCAAATCATAGAGACACAAAAGTATGGTACAGATGACTCCTGCTCACACACCACACATTGACTCATTGCATGGGGAGGGACAACAGGCACAAGTGTGCTGGCCTCTCTCTCTGCCCCCATGATTGCTTTGTCTACAGAGTTTGACCCTGTGGAGAAAATGGACACACATACACTCCCTCCCCATGATCAGCATTGCGGCTTTCAGAACACGGCTGATTATGGGGAGGGGGTACGTACACGGCCACTTCCCCCATGCAGTCCTACTCTGCAGATAACCAGATAATCATGCAGAGAGACAAGGGGGTGGGGTCAGCATGCTTTGAGCCCACTTTTCTCCCCATGCAGTGAGTCAGTGCATATGAGGGGGTGGCGTTTCAGGCCAGACAGACAGACAAGACACACAAACAGAGCCAATATGTGTAGAAGGGGAGCAATGCTCCCTCTAAGCTGTGGTGTCTTGTGAGCAAAAATTCTACTTTGTGAGCTACTGGCATTAAAGTTGTGAGCAAGCAATTTGTCTACTGCATAAATTAGTTTGCTCTGGAGTGATCCTTCCTGAGCTAAGACAAAAATGTGTGAGCTGGAGGCTAAAAACTGTGAGCTGGCTCCCACTAACTCAGCTTAGAGGGAACACTGAAGGGGAGCAGGTGGCAGTGAGGGTTCTGGCCACACCTCCACTCATGAACAAGTTCATTGGCCCAGCCATCCACACATGTTTGTTGCATGTGGCACATTGCCTGCCCTGCACGCATATAAGCTCCACTCCTATGATCAGGAATGTATGAAAAGTAGCCTTCCCAATCATGGAGATGGAGAATACATATATACAGTTTGTATACCCTTAGGTGCTGAGCCCTACCTATGACAAACATATGTAGTTGGGGAATGGGGCCAGCACACCCAACTATGTGGATGGCCAGGGCCAGTACAGTCCCTCATGCATGCTTCCCCATTACACACATCGGCTGTGTCCACACATACGGTGAATGTACAGAGCTAGACAAAGAGATATGTGGGTGTTATTAGTATTTCAGTATTTTACCTGTCTGTATCCCACCATGATCATTCTAACCAGAACAATGTTGATGTGAACTCCCAGTGACTCATCATGGTAAATTTCATCTACCTATGGAGAAAGAAAAAAATCAAGCACGCGTATATTAAAATTGCTTATGTTAACTGCCATTCAGTGCAAAGTACTTTTTGAGTTTCACCTCATTCATTCTCACAGCAACTGTAAAATGATTACCCTGTGTCTCACTTCTCCATTTGTAAGATGGGAGAAATACTCAATTCAGCCTAAGGATTCCACAACTGAGCCAGGGTTTCAACATGGCTTCCCTTGGCCCAGCTTTTGTTGAGGCAAGAGTGGCCCACGGGAGGGCCAATGACAACAACGTAAGGAGATCGCTTCAGACAGAAAACCAGGCCTCCCAGAGAAGACAGCAAGAGGTCTTTGAAGAAAGTATTCTAGTCACAACAACACAGGATATTCTCACACATGGGTCCTTCCTTACATATTATCAGTATAATTACATAACTTACAAGATTTTGTAAAGGTTTTGACCTTTAAAGCCCTAAATGGTCAGGGGCCAGCCTACCTGAGGGACCACCTCTCCCCGTACATTCCCCCAAGAGCACTGAGGTCTGGATCACAACACCGCCTGCCCCGCCCCCTGGGCCTAGGGACCAGGGCATGCTCCCTGGTAGTGCCAACGCTGTGGAACAAGCTCCCTAATGAAATTAGAGCTCTACGGGCTCTAGAGCTGTTTCACCAAGCGTTCTAATAAGAACTGACTGCACCGGCTGGGTCACACTAGCACTATACCACAGGATGCTGCCGTATCGATTTAGTTTTACTGTATTTATTGCATTTTATATTTTGTATTTGCTGGTTTAAAATTGTATGTTGTGTTAAATTGTAAGCTGCCCTGAGCCACCTTGGCGGGACGGCGGGGTAAAAATCCAATTAAATAAATAAAGAAATAAAGATGCAAAAAAGAAATCAGCTAGCAGTGGCTTGCAGATTAGACTCTTGCACAACTGTAAGGGGAATGTAAGCAAGGGAAGCACATAACTTTTATTTGCCAAAATCATATCCAAGCAGGAAACTCTGGTCATCAACTTTGAACTATATACTACTTCATATCCTCTTTATCAAAAAACAGAAATGAAAATACTTAAAAAAAAAATTTCCCAGTGGAATTATTCCAAAGAGGATACCCAAGTTAGTTCATTAATTGGTTGCTGGAATGATTGTTTCTGTAGAAGGCAGACTCTTCCTCAAGCATGGTAGCAAATAAATATTTAGCAGAGATTTACCCATCTTGCCAAGTACTCTCAATGGCAACATTTACATATTACTTCTTTCCTTTCCCTTCTTTTTTCTTCTTTCCTTTTCCTACATGCCTCTTCCCCACCACTCCTACCCTACATTGCCAGCTATCTTCCCTTATAATAAACAGGCCAATCTTCTTGAACAAACAAAATGTACAAATAAGTGAACAAGGCTAGATGATGATATCACCAAAAGGAACTGAGAACAGCTGGACTTCCTATGGGGAATTAATCAGCTATGGAACATTCTACAAGCATTCAGTGGATACGGCGGCCAGAAAATTGACAGAATTCATCCACCACAAGACAGGAAAACTGTTCACATCCAAATACATTTGTACCTTGTAGAGAAACTGGCCTATTAGTCAATTCAGGAGAAAATCCCCCAAACCAGAAACTGGATTAGAAACCCAATTTAAGGCTTGATTCACATGTGCAAGAGAATCAGGTCGTAGAACCACGGGCACCCCACCTTTCAGACTATAGGTGAGATTCCAGTTTTGAATGGTCCTCCAGTTTTGAATGGCCCTCCAAATTAAAAAAAAACAAAAACCTCTCTGCAAACAAAATAAGACAGTAAGGAGAAAGGTTCTACACTCTTTGGTGTAGTGGTTGTGCGTGGACTCTAATCTGGGAGAACCGGGTTTGATTCCCCACTCCTCCACTTGCACCTGGCTGGATGACCTTGGGCAAGCCGTAATTCTGATAAGAGCTGTTCTTGAAAAAGAGCCGTTTCTGTCAAGAGCTCTCTCAGCCCCACCTACCTCACAGGGTGTCTGTTGTGGGGAGGGGAAGGGAAGGGAGTTTGTAAGCCGCTCTGAGACACCTTTGGGTAGTGAAGGATGGGGTATAAATCCAATCTCTTCTTCTTCTTCTTTTTGTTTCCTGGTTTTCTATTTGCATGGAGTTTTTAAATACACTCAAAACTCAAAACCCTGATCCTTCACCAGCAGTCTACTGGAGCAGTCCATTCTACCACTGCTGCACACTACCACCTCATTCACACCTCACAGAATCATAGAATCACAGAGCTGGAAGGGGCCATACAGGCCATTCTAGTCCAACCCCCTGCTCAGTGCAGGATCAGCCTAGAGCATCCCTGACAGGTGTTTGTCCAGCCACTGCTTAATAGAATCCTCTGTGCCTGAACCAGGCTTCAGGGGGAATCTTACTAGCTTCGTTCACATGTGCTGCACACAGAGTTGTTGAAGATGATGAGGCAGAGGGGAAACTTTTCTCTCCCTTCCTCCAAATCTCTTCCCTTCAGGCCAGCTCCCACAGACCCCCACTGCTCGCTGTGTATATAGAGATCAGATGTCTTGGGCCAATGGAGACAGCATCTAAAACTAATACAACCTTCACTTCGAACAGTCCCACACACAAGCCTTCCCCAGCTGACCTTGAGGTAATGAGCACATTCTCTCTTCTCTCCCCAGACTTTTAAAATTATTAAACACAGGGACATATATTTTTATGAATTCACACATGTAAATTAGGAGCAGGTTTTCCTTTCAGACAGAGGAGACAAACCTAATAATTTGGCAAGCTAAACAAGCAAATTTAAATATTTTCCACATATCCAAGACAGAAATATTTTCCTTGCACACTGTCAGAAATTTCCACACTATGAACAGTTTCAATACATGAGTAATATATATATATATATTAGTGGTTGAAATGTGGACATAAGCAGACCCACAGCCTCAGTTTTCCACACCAGATGTGTACTTGTCAATATACATCATCGACAGAAAACAAAACTTGGACTTTAATAAGCCTCACGTGGAAGCAACCTCCAAGGCTACAGAGAGGCCCACCAAGAACTCTGCCTGTACTCTATCCTTGTATGTTTCTTAGGACACAATCCAGTGGCTGTTCTCAGTGGGTCAAGATGCGCAGATCCAAAGATGATTGCACATATGCAGAAGCAGACTTTCACATAGCCCTGGATTGGGAACTGTGCATTCACCTCCAAGCAGGTGATCAATATTATGCCTCCCTATTAGAAAGACAAGGGCCAGAGGCTGTACCAGTGTAAGAAAGAGGTTTCTAGGGCACGTGGGTTCTACAATATACATGCCATGTATGTCCACAGCTATAGAGATAGTTAGGATTCCAGCCGAATCAAGTCAGATGCTCACTTCGCAAAAACAAAGCCAAAAGAAAGCAGAGCATGGCTCCTTTACAATGTAATCAATCTGGTTGCAATCAGAAAGGCCATATGGCAAAAAAATGCAGTCTTGGGAGCTCCTTGCTTTGCAATACAAATAATATCTGTTTGAAGGGTGTGAGGAGAGCCCTGAGCACACCAGCACCTCTCTGAAGCCGTCAGCCCTGACCTGAAGTGCCTCCAAAAAAGCTTTGGCAGCTTAAAAACAAGGGTGAGTCAAGAAAAAGGGGAAAGAATGAAGGCTGAGAGAAGAAAGAGCAAAACTATGTATTTAAATGTTAAGCTAAGCAAACAGAAGTGGCTGCCAACTGGTAGCACTTTACTTCACTCTGCCTTAAGAACTAAATTCCTTTCCTCTCCGCACCTCCAAAGGGACTGACGTGTTTGCTATACATGCACATGATTCTAATTCCGACAGAAGCTGAAGGGGTGAGCAGAAGGAATCCTCACTTACTCTCTCTCTCTCTGAGATAATGTGCCTTTACTCCCTTTTACTAATGGAAAAGATAGAGTTACCCTGCAGGAAAGAATCCTGGAGCATGCTCAAGTGTGCTCAGAGTGGAAGAACAGAATCTCTACAGCTGGCAGAAATGTGCTGTGCACTTGTTCCTACATACCTCAGAGAACATTTTCATGGCTGGGAGGAGAGAATTAATCTTTCTGCTACTTTTTACAGACCCAGAGGGCAGGTCAGCATCTACACATAGCACAGTTCATCTCTATTAATGCTTGTAAAGAGACAGACTGAAAGAAATAGATGGTACAAAAACTCATCCTCAGACTGCTGAGATAATCTGTGCATCCTACTCTTAATCTGTTTACAACTAATGTGCAGCTAACTAAAAGGGGGGAGATTCTGATTTTAAGGTTAAATCCATTAAACAATCAACCCATCGGCCTAAAAAGCTAGACTGGGAATAAGTCATCTCAATACTTCTGTGGTACAAAATACATTCCACCATAAACTTTGATGAGTCTGAGAGCTCACTTCGTTAGATGCAAGAAGTGTTTATCCATGTCACATATATTTATGCTTGAAGAATTTTGCAAGTTATTCATAGTGACTTTGGGGGCACTGAAACAAAAAGTGCCAAGAAGTTTTCATTGTTGAGTCAGGTAACAAAGCTTGCAAGGGACTCTCAAAAATAAAGAAGTAATTCCATCAGTTTGTCTGCCTTAGTCCTCATGTGGCTTTTGGGTGTCAAATGTACAGAATTAGCCTACCTGAAAACTTAAAAATATGACCATTTAAAAGTGCTCTAGGAGAGACACATGGGAGAACTGAAATGCACATTGTACTGTCAAGAAAACCATAGGCACTTAGATAAGTCAAGCCTCAGGAACTCAGATTTGTTGAAACCTTAATTGACAAATGAGGGTTAAAATCTTTTCGCTATAATCATACTCCCTCGGCAAAACTCAGGCCAAAATAGTTTTTCCTAGTAAGCAGTAAAACAGAAGGAGGTTTTGTACTGTCAATTAAATTTTCAGGGCACAGCCTACTACTAAAGTTTACTTGTGAGGTGGGTGTACCCTCTCAAGAGAAAATTCACAAATGACAATTTGATTCCATCAACAAGAAGTGTTTTTCCCCTGCAGTTTTGCTACTACTGAAAATAAACTGTATTCCACCCCAAACAGATAAATGTGATTAATGAAAATGAAAAATAACACTGGGAGGAGAGGGGAAAGCTCCGACCAGCCTTCATTCTCAGCCTTCCTCCTGTCATTCAGGCAACTCTCACAGACATTCACCCTCTCATCCCAAGATGAAACGGTGCCTTCTGCGGAGGCCCTTTTCCTTGGCCTAGCTCACTGAGGCAACACACTGTATATTATCAGTGTTTGGAGTCCAAATGTTTTCTTTTTAAAAGCAGTTGTGGGAAGAAGGGGGAGCAATTTGTATCAGGGGCTATCCCACTGAGGAAAAAATGGTTTGATCCTCCCTGCTTCCTATGCTGTTCCCCTTACAAATCTCCATATTGTATTCCCCCACCCCCCATGTCATGCCTGCCCTTGACTCAGTCACTGAGGCTTTTGCTTCACCAGTAAAAGGGCAGCCCCAAGCCTGAAGGAACCCGCCGGTTTAGGGCCTGTCCTAGGGTCTTCCAGCTCCTCATATCCAACTCAAGCTCCCTTCCTGTTGCCTGTGTGACTACAGTTCCCAGATGGTAGATGGCTGTTTATCCACACCATGCTGGATTCAGGAGCCGGCTGTTGCTTCATGGACATCCTCTTCGCCAAGGAACATGGCGTCCCCACCCAAGAAAAGAAAACTCCAACTCTAGTGGAAGCCATTGATGGACACCTACTCTGTTCTGGACCCATTGTGCACAGAACTCAACCACTCACCTTATGGGTCCACCAACACCAAGAACAGCTAACTTTTGACCTGGTAAGGATGCCTCGGTGTCCTGTCATCCATGGTCTGTCCTGGCTACGAACCCACAACCCCCAAATCGATTGGGTTCACCAGGACCTTCAATTCACAACTGTCTCCTCTCCAGTCCTTCCTCCTGATCCTCTGCCATCCGCCCTGCTGCTAAGAGCTGCTACCTCACTACCTGCTCCTTACCAATCCTTTGCAGATGTTTTTGACGAAAAGGAGGCAGACCAGCTACCCCCGCATCGGCCATACGACTGTGCAATCAACCTAAAACCTGATGCTCCATTACCTACAGGCTGCCTGTATCCCATGGCAGAACCTGAACTGGCCGCTTTACAGGACTACCTCAATAAAAATCTGGCCCGAGGATTCATTCGGTCTTCCACCTCTCCACTGTCATCTCCGGTTCTCTTTGTAAAGAAAAAAAAAGGGGACGTTCAGCTATGTAATGATTACCGGGTGCTAAACAAAATCACCATCCGAAATCGCTACCCACTTCCGTTAATCCCCGAAGTCCTGGACCGTTTACACGGAGCTCAGATTTACACAAAACTAGATCTCCGATGGGCGTATAACTTGGTTCGTATCAAGGCCGGGGACGAGTGGAAGACAGCCTTCGGCACCCGGTACGGTCAATATGAACATTTGGTTATGCCCTTTGGGTTAACCAACGCACCAGTGGTCTTTCAGCATTTTATGAACAACGTATTTTGAGACCTCCTAGACCGGTTCGTGATTATTTACCTCGATGACATTCTGGTCTACTCCACCTCGTTGCCACAACACATTGAACTTGTATGGCAAGTGCTCCAGCGTCTCCGCACCCATGGGCTCTACGCCAAATTGGAAAAGTGTGCCTTCTACCTAAAATCAGTCGAATTCCTAGGCCACATCATCTCACCCCAAGGAACCTTGATGGACCCCAAAAAGGCAGAAGCCATTCTCAACTGGCAAGCTCCGCACAACCGTAAGGACGCCCAACGTTTCCTTGGCTTTGCTAATTATTATTGTCAGTTCATACCAGCCTATGCCAATCTGACAACACCTCTGACACGTCTTCTCAGGCCTAAGGAACCCTTCCAGTGGACCCCTGAGGCCGAACAAGCCTTCGCCACATTGAAACAGCGCTTTGCTTCCTTGTTACCACTGGCTGAGTTCACCTACAACAACGCAGTGCACACCTCCACCCATTTACAGCCAACTATGGCTACCACCCACGCTTCTTCTCACCCCTCGGCCCCTCGCTGGCTATTCCATCTGCAGACGAAAGAATCCAAGAACTACACGCACTCCATGCCTTGCTCCGGGATCAGCTACAGTGCACCAAGAATGCTTACAAACTGGCAGCAGACCGGCACCGCCAGGAAGGACCGCCTCTCAAAGTCGGCAACCTCGTATGGCTGTCCTTCGAGCTCCGGGTTGTTCTCATAAATTAGGTGCACGATTCATTGGCCCCTACGAGATTGTTGCCCAGGTCGACCCTGTTGCCTTTCGCTTACTCCTGCCCGACCACCTCTGGATCCACCCCGTGTTCCATCGCTCCCTCCTCCAGTTGGCAGCCCCTCCAGATCCCAACCGGGATGCGCCAGCTGCGCCGCCACCACCAGTCTTGGTGGACGATGAGGAAGAGTACGAGGTCCACCAGGTTCTCAATTCCTGGTTACACAGGGGTAACCCATAATACCTCATCGACTGGAAGGGCTATGGACCTGATGATCGCTCCTGGGAACCTGCCTCAAACTTGCACGCCCCAGAACTGGTTCAACAATTACATGACGCCTACCCTGACAAACCAGGCCCTTTGGATGGGGGGGATCTGAGGGGGAGGATAGTGTCATGCCTGCCCTTGACTCAGCCCCAGATCCAGCTCCTGACAGCCTAAGAGGGGAGGATTCCGTGCCTTTAAGAGCTGAAGAAGCATCAGGATCTGCACCTACTGTAAGTACGGAGGAGGATACACAGCAATCTGAGCTAACTACAGGACGGTTTGCACCTGCTATTGATCCCGCCGTAAGCAGCTCACCACCTGCATCTCCCCCACCTGTACGCCGGCTTAGGGATAGGAGACGGCAGGATCTGGCTAGCCGACGAAAAGAAGCACGTTCAAGAGGGCGGAGATCCTTGAGCCCTGAGTTTTAACAGCAACCAGGACCTCGCAAAAAAGGTGCTAATGGGTTAATGAGCCAGAGCACTATTTAGTAGGGCCTCTGGCCATGAGCACTTTGTGCTTGCAACCTTGTTCATAGTACCAGAAGCTCTGCACCTTGATTCCTGTTTGACTCTGTGGCTTTTTGGACTCGGCTTGTGTTTGTGGACTTCTGCTCTGGCTCCTGACTCCCAGCTTTGAATCTGACAACGCTCGCGGTTTTGCTATCTGGACTCTGACCTCTGGTAACGTTTGACTACGGCTGCTTCTGGTGTTTTGGGACTTGTTTAACGCTCTGCTGACTGCTCTCCCGGCTGACCCTCGGACTTGTCTTGTGACCCACCCTCCCAGCCTGACTCCCTGGCTCGACCGTGACACCCCATGGTTAACAGTGGTGGTGGTGGTGGTAATATTTATCAGGTAAACAACACTGGGAGGGGAAAGTTACAATGGCCCCTGCCACATGGCAGGGGAAAAGCCGCGCCAAAGTTGAAACGGCGTGGCGAGATCCCACGGATCCCCTGGCTGCGCCGCCTTTCTCCCCGGCACGATCAGTCGCCGGGGAGAAAACACAGATCGGACGGCGAGCCAGCCGAACTGCGCATGTCGGAGCATGCACAGTTCGCCTAGGAGCCGGGGACGCGCCGGCGCAAGGATGCGCCGGCGATCAGACTCCCGGTTTGCGGCGCACCATTGGGATGAACCACCTCGGTAGGTGGTTCCAACTTGAAGCGGTTTATCGCGTGGATGGGCCAGTTCGGGGATGGAAGCACTATGCTTCCCAGATGTTGTGGTGTGATCACGGCCATTTGCTCCGCCCCCCAACCGTCCCACTCCCAGCCCAAATCCCCTCGTGTGAACGGGACCAATGTTGATTAAAATTACACACAGCTCACAGAGAAACAGGTAGGAAATCTATGCAAAGTTGGCCTCCATTTCTAGGCTTGAAATGGCATAGTACAGATGTAAATTTTACCACCCCAGTGAGAACCAGGCCTTAGTTTTGTGTTTGTCTAAAGAGCTGCAGCCTAAAATTTGACAAAATACTTGAATATCTAAGAGATGTGAGGAACAGATCAGAGAGACTGTGGAACTGGCTAACTGCTATCACTCCTTCCATGGGGATAGACTGATAGAGGAACTATGGTCCCGGTCACACGGGCCGGAAAATGCGGGGGGGGGAAGCGTGGCTGTTTGCCCCGGAGCAAAATAACGCGTGGCCGCCTGATCACACGTCCCGTTGAGGTCCCGTGGTTAGGGCGGGAGGTGCTCATCACACGGCTCTCCTGCAATGCAGCAAAGAAGCGGCGGGGCGCGATCACACCAGCAATCGCTAGGCGCCACTTCCATGGCAATCGGAAATATTTTTTTCACCAGGTGAGCATGCGCATGATCGTTTGTGCGCATCCTGTGCAGACCAGTTTGCGACAGGACTAGGACGGGACACGATCAGATGCTCGCCCTTGCCCTTGGTGGGAAGCATCGGGTTAGCCACAGGAGCACTACGCTTCCCAGATGTTGCGGTGTGATCGCGCTCGAAAAATCCACCTATCATCTGTCTCTTTAGCGCAGCAAATGCTCCGTGTGAACAGGGTCTATGTGGAAAAATACTACCGTGTTTCCCCGAAAATAAGACACTGTCTTATATTTATTTTTTCTCAAGAAGACACACTAGGGCTTATACCACAAATGCATAGAAATCCTGCTAGGGCTTATTTTGGGGGGAGGTCTTATTTTCAGGGAAACAGGGTAGTTTGCAAATTAACAACCCATCATTCAAAAATGCCTGATGAGCACTGAGCATGCTCACTGCCCTCCAGAAGCCAATGAATTTTGAGGGCTCTTAAGTGTTTGAAGATAAATAAGAACCCAGAGCAGACTGAGGTGACTGACGGGGGGTGGGGGTTAAGGTTAGATGTTTCCATTCTCTAACCACGTTGAATGTAAAAGAAAGAGTCCTGCTAGGGATTACTAAGACCTCCTTCAGTCCTTAATCACACACATACTGTCACGCTGCTCACCTAGCCCCAGAGTTCAGCAGTGTTATTACAGCATGAGGGAAAGAAAGAGAATTTACCAATTCTTTAGTTCTCCTGCAATTAATTTCCTCCCCTGCTCTCAGTACACATTAGGCCTGAGCCAAAGTCTCACTCACATTTTCATCTTGCAGTAAAGGCATTCCGAGGGCAAAAGGTTTCAAACCCCCACCAAACACCTCATCCTGCCACGCTTACTTATTTCACCCTTTTGCTATGCTTCGATAATTCTTTTGGGTGACAGCAACTGTGCTCTCCATTGTTACAGAGTTTCATTTCTCCCCATCTATTTTAAACCAAAAATTCCAAAAGTACTGTGGAAGACACAGGCTCACCCTCTTTTGATCACACGTGTTGTCATCCAGGCAAATCTCACTGACTATCCCTGCATCATCATTAAAGTTAAAGGGGGGGGGGGCAAGGACACTGCTTTCTGCCCTTATTGTGGCATACTGGTGGTAAAAAAACAGGGGGTGTCCTCATTTCCATGCCCTCATGGTAAGGTATTTGGCTGCCCAATGAAATAGCCAAAAAACAACGTACAAGTGTGGTGACTGGGCATTAGAAGCATTCTGGAGTATCACCTAGGAATGCAAGACTGAAGGGGAACTTTTCTGATACATAGGCTTCACAGCTTACTTTAGAACATAGCTCCTACCTAAAAGATGTCATGGAGAGTATCTTAAAGCATATGAAAATAACATTACTGGAGAACCGAGGATGGCATCTGCAATCATTGATTTTCCATCTTCTTCCTAAAAGCCACTGCATATCTGTAACTTTCTCTCTTTTTCATTTCTTACATACTAGGAGAGGGAAAAGAAAGATTAAAAGGGCAATAAAGTCTGCATGCTATTAGGAAGAGGAGAAGGGGTTCAGGGAGTTTGGTACTGTTCATTCCATAAAAACCTATAAAATGTTAATAACCACTTAAAAAAAAACATATATGCACAGAATCCAGCTTTCTATTCTGTCCCGCTGCATAAAATAAAATCCCCTAATGTTCCATTTTTCCCTCCTCCTTTGGCAGAAACGACTTCATCACTACTGCAACAGCCAATCTTTGTTCCTTGCCAAACAAGGTCTTGTGCCGCACATCATGCAGAGTGCCTGGAAAAATATCGCTAGCTTTGGGATTAAACTGCAGTTTAACAGAAACCATATCCATTTATTTGACAAGCGTATTATTTTACCTGGAGTGACACTTTTAAACCTCTTCTAGATTCACTGGTTTGCTGCCCCCCCCCCAAACTTCCAACACCAGTCATCCAGACTTGTGACTCACTAGTCTCTGAACAAAGCACAGCAGTTATGTGGTAGCCTATCAGGGTTTTTAAGCCCCAGTTTTGCTGCTAGTGCAGACTCGCAAGATCAAGCGTGCTATCAACCATCTGACAGGCCACAATACATAACTGGTGGGGTGTACTTAGCTTGGTTCAGAACTGTGCATTCGTGACTTTCAGCATAGCAACAACACTTACTTAGCTAATAAAACAGATAACCAAAATAATATTTCAGTACAAATGCCAGAAGGACACCTTCTCACACTATACTGTCCCAGAACGAGTTCAGGTACCACAACACAGAATATTAAGCCAACTCCCCCTCCACCCCCACCGCCACCAGTAGCAGCAGCTAGGAGAAGGAATCACACTGGTGGGGAGGTAAAAAGTGATTAAACACTCTTGAATCACTATTTTCCCCACCCAAATGTTGCAGTTCCACAGTGTTGGGCCACTAGGCTTCATTCACTACCATGAAGTGTATCGTTGGCCAACAGCTAAGTAGGTTTTTTTAAAGGATTAGGCAAATTCCTGGAAGCACCTGCATATTCAGAGGCAGTACATTTCTATAGGCCATTTCTGATTTGCTGGAGGCAAATCAGAGGCTGTTCCCCTCATGCACTGTTGGAAAGCTGTCCAGATGCAACAGCTGGAGAAAGAATACTAAACTCAAATGGACCTTTGACTGACCCCTCAAGTCAATTCTCATGTTCTTATTAACTGAGGCCACGGAATACTGCAGAGAAATTAGAATAGTTTCATCCGATTTTCATGCCTTAAAATAGCACGGGATGGGCCTAATGGGTGAATCCAAAGAACTAGAGGAGGCATTCCACCCACAGAATGGATGTTTTGCCTGTCTTCTGCAGCCCCCAAAACTACTCCTGTGGGTCAGGGGACTCTGCATGAAAATCAGAGTGTGGGACAGGGGAGAGGAGTGCAACTTAAGAAAAAAACCTGCCGAAATTGTGGGATCTCCGCCCTTGTACAAGTAGAGGTGCCTTCTCCTCATACAAGGATCTGTTTGGACCCTACCTGTTGCTGGCAATGCAATATAAACAATGAACCTTAGCAAATGTACATTTTTATGATATCTGTACCACTTCAAATCATCCAAATCATCATCTTGCTTCTGGGGATGTGAGTTTTCCCAGTTCTTGATGCTCCCTCACATCCCCAGAAGCAAGATCTTCTGTCTAGAGAAGTGATGATTTACTTTATTCCCAGCCGCTTTTCTCACCAAGACTCATGACAGATGAGACACCTACCTAATGGGGGAAGGTGGTAACCAGAGTACCATACGCCCGCTCACCCGTTTAAAAAATTAAGCCTGTTTATTTATTCAGGGAGTTTATAAGCCACCTTTCTCCAAAGACTCAAAAAGTTTAGAAACATGTTGCACTGCTAGTGCATGACATAGCATACCACGCAGGGCAAAAAAAGCTGTTTTGGAAAAATCTGAGTTTGCCCCCAATACATGCAAAGATATATCCATTAGGAAGACACACACCATTAATGATAACAGAAGGATGTACTCAGAGTCACTGTGGCGAAACGGGGACCCACCCTCAGCCCTGGGAGGCCGAGGTGCCGTTCTGTGGCTCGCAAGCCCGTTTTTTCCTTCCCACCCTGCCTGGTGGGACTATTTCTCTTAGTTCCTGCTGCCACCACTCACTGAATGAAGTAACCGCCTTCCTTGAGGGACAGTGAGACCCCTCTGGCTAAATTTCCCACCTCGGGAAGTGGTTATCTCAATCTTTGGGCGCCCCCTGGAGAGTTGGCAAACCACCAGTTTTAGGCCCGTTTGAGTCCCCTGGCCTCCCTTTGCCCCTGGTAACGTGTAGAGCGGGGAGGTCTATGTGGTTAAGGCACACCAGGCTTTTTAAACTCAACAAAGGAAGATTTATTGAACTATATACATATTGGGCATAGAAAATAAACTCAGGCACTTCAACACAACCTGGGCACACAAAACAAACAGGATCGAAACGCAAGTCTTCTGTCCCTACCACACACCCTCTCTACCTCAGTAGTGGATTGCGGCCTCAGGCCAGGATTTGCGGTTCCCTCTCCGGTTGTGGAGAGAAACTCCAGCCCTTCTCCTCCACGGAACTGGCCACCAGCCCTGCCACCCTCCTGGCTCTCCACCACGGTCAATAGTGGCCTGGATTGCCCTCAGAGTCTCTGGTGACAGGAGTCCCACCTGTGCTCTCCCTTGAACCTGCCGTCCACGCTGAAGACCAGGTGCTGAGGCTGACTGCTGGGAAGTGTAGGCAGGGAGGTATGGCAGCTCCATTGTTCCCTATGGAGTACTCCCCCACACACGTAAGGAACTACCATGCTGGTATCCATTTCAAGGCCTGGCAGCCATTTCATCACGTACTCAGAGTCACAATGACAGCAATCTGCAGGTAAGGCTAACTCTGCAAAGGGGCTTTATCCCTCTCACTCCCATAAAAGAAGAGACCAGCTCCATTGTTAACAACAGTCCACAATGCTGAGTGCAGTAAATGGCAAAGCAACAATAAATTCTCCATGCTTGCATGTAGCTGTCTCCCAGCTGTTCCTGAACAGAGCTCCTGCTATTTCTAAAAGCCAGTGTTTGGACCACAGTGGGTAATTGGACCACCTCATTAGTGCCAAATGGTAACTGTTACAGATTCGACCCAGACTCATTGCAAGAATATGAAAGGAAGGATTTTCTTTTACTAATCAGATTAGGGTGACAGGAACTAGTGGGTCCTCCTCATGAAAATCCAGTATTTTCACCAGACAGCAGCCTAAAATGCCTCCTCCCACCTCCCTATCCCATACAGAGGATCAATAGGGAAAGTTTTGCCTTTCCCAAGTACTATGAAATTATTATTTAACAAAGCTCTTCTCTTATTTTCTGACATAACTACATGTCAAAACTTCAGCACCAACAAGCCACCTAAAGTATATCCCAAATTTCTAGAAAACTTTTTGCACTTCAACTTTTCAATATCAATATACATTCCTGTACATAAGGAAATGTTGAATGTGTTACGCGTATGGACACCAGGCATAGTGTCCAGAAAATAAGGGGACAGGAATGTTAACAGACAAAAGACAATACAGTTCTGCAGGTTCTGCCAGACAGAGCTCTTCCACCAGGCCTTCAATTAGGAAGCTGCGCCCAATAAATTGAGGCCCTGGCCCCAATATTAACATCATTATTAACAGCTTGATATAACCCAGACTATGAAATTAGCTGACTGTGTGCCTGTTGGATGCTGCTGACGCCCGCCATCTTGACATGAATTGCACTAGCACTTTATACTGCTATGTTTTATAATTATATTGTTGTGATTTTACTAATTTCTGTTTTAGTTGTTTTATATATTTTATGTAAGCCGCCCTGAGCCTGCCTGGCAGGGAGGGTGGGATATAAATTAATTAAATAAAAACATATGAAGAGCCCTGATGGATCAGACAAGTGGTCCATCTAGTCCAGCATCCTGTCTCACACAGTGGCCAACCAGTTCCTCTGGAGGGCCAACAACAGGACATAGAGGACAAGGCCATTCCCTGATGCTGCCTCCTGGCTCTGGGATTCAGAGGTTTAGTATCTCTGGACGTGGAGGTTCCCCTCAGTCACCATGGCTAGTAGTGGAAATCCCTTCTTTTAAGGAAACACCTGGTGGGGAAATAATTTTTTTAACACCAAGGAATTTTTCAATTATTTTACAAAAAGCATCCTTCATACAAAGCATCTAAAAACCTTATTCTCTGAACTTTCAACTTTGTATCCTGTACTCAACAAAGCTACCTTTAAAAACTTTCATTTGCCAGAATCTGTAATAAGGAGACGTTCTCTTGTTAGCCCCAAGCATTTTTAGGGAACAACCTTTTTCAGGAAGCCCACGACAGGAATATCCTCAAAGAAACAACAATTATTGGTGGGTTCTAAACACAGGGCTCACATATCCCCTTTTGGCAATGAGCTGTAATGAAAATCTCAAAGACTTTCTAATCAGGTTTGGCTCTTGCTTGAGCTCTGCCTTGCTCTCTATTCTCTATTCATGCAGCAATCTCTGATCACTGTGCCCAGCCCAGGCTACCAGTTCATCAAATCCTTTCTTCGTACAGTCTGACAATAGCCTAACCAAGACTCCTCGCTTTAGCCTGGCCTTGAACTAACAGGATTAGTGTTCATTTGTGTGGTCTTGGTCAGGTTGTGATTTATAGCTGCTGGCATGGTTCCCTTGTGTACTCCTTTTTGATGAACTCCCAACACCATTTGGCTCCCTCTGGGTCACCCAGCCCACAAAAGCACAGGGCATTCTGCTTAAGCATGCATTCACTAGCGCATTTCCTATTTGAGAGGCAGACAGAGAACAAGATACCTCAGGGTAATGTTCACCTCCCAGCTTGCTCTCACCTTTCGCTCCATATGACCTCAGTCTTCCTCTGTTCAATGGCTGGAGTATCCCCACCACAGTGTTCTGTTCTTTGCATAAAACATTTAACATTTAGAAAGCACTTGAGTGTTCAAAGCGCACTTTATTTATTACTTTTCCATTTGCAAGCATGACTTCAAGCAACACAGTTTGCAACAGATCAAACTTTAAAAATTCTTTCCTATATACCAGCAACGCGGTAGCTAAAAGCAAAACCAATCAATTTTCAGCAGCTGTTAAAACAATCAATAAAACATTCATTCAGGCCAGGCACCTAAATGTCTGTTGAAACAGGAGTTTTCAACAGCCAGTTTCAAGGGGGTTAAAGCCCTGTTACGCCACACTGCACTTAATTGGAGACAGTAGCTACTGTTTTACCTTAGTGCTCTTTTGACTTATTGTATTATTTTATTATACTTTGTTCTTTTGGAGATGTGGTTTTTATAACTGTTTACCTTTTATAGCTGTGGGTAATATTTATTATTGTATTGTATTATTTTATAGCATCATTAGCTGCCTTGAAAGTCTTATGAAAAGGCTGGATAGAAATATTTTAAATAGATACTTAAGCAAGCAGGCATGATAAATTTCGTTAAGAGAAAGTGCTGGCCTGGATACTACCACTAAGAAGGCCCTGACACTATTATTAACCAATGTAACTAGCAAATAAGGGACCCAGAACAAAGACAACTCTGCCAACTTTACTGTTCACAGGTAGTAAGTGACCCTCTTGGTATCATGGAACCAGCTAACACCTCACCCAGGAAAACAAATGGCTCTAAAAAAATTTAGATGCAGAAAAAGCCTTTGTTAATGTCAGCTGGAACTTAATGTTGGAACTATTACTGCACTCAAAGTCTGGCAATGAATTTTATACAATGGTCAGAGCAATTTATACCAAGCAACAAGGCAAAGATTTAATAAATGGAGATTTGACAAAAAATATTGAGATACAAAAAGGAACAAGACAAGGATGTCCACTTTCACCATTATTATTTATATCTGTTTTGGAAATATTAAATGATATGATTAGAGCTGACGGACGATTTCAAGGTCTTAAAACAAGAGAAGAATATAAACTACAAGCCTCTGCTGATGACCTGGTTTTTATCCTAGAGAATCCAGTGGATTCTATTTAAAAACTTCTAAATTCTTTACAGGATTACGGGATGGTGGCTGGACTGAAAATTAATTATGACAAAATGAAAGCTAACACCAGCACTTTGTGTTATTTACAGAAACAACTTGGGACAGTGCTATTCTTTCAGCACGGGAGTGGTGTACAACTACTGGATCACATTCACTACTAAGCATGGAAGATGCACGCTGGATAGGGTTGCCACCTCTGCATTAGGAAGTTCCTGGAGATTTGGGGGAAGGAGCCTGGGGAAGGCGGGGTTTGGGGAAGGGGGGAACCTCGGTGGGGTACAATGCCATAGAGTCCACCCTCCAAAGCAGCCATTTTCTCCAGAGGAACTAATCTCTGTAGTCTGGAGTGGTAATTCCAGGAGACCTTCAGGTGGAGCCCTAAGGATCAACTAAAGTTTCTGAAAGGACTGTAAAGGGCAATCTCATGTCTCATATCTATCAGCAATACTTACAACAGCACTGGAAGGCATGATAGTATCATTATCATCCCTACACTGCAGATGAGGCCCTGAGGCTGACATAACAATGGCTTGTACATGGTTGCCGAATATGTTCATGGCATAAAATAGGATTTGACCCAGGAACTTCCTGGTCCACAGAACAGTCTCTCATAGGGTTGCCAGGTCTGAGCTGGAAAATACCTGGAGGCTTTGGGGGTGGATCCAGGAGAAGGCGGGGTTTGGGGAGGGGAGGGGCCTTAGCATAGTACAATGCCATAGAGTCCACCCTTCAGAGCAGCCATTTTCTCCAGGGGAGCTGATCTCTGTCACCTGGGGATCAGCTGTAAAAGCAGGAGGTCTCCAGACCCCACCTGGAGGCTGGCAACCCTAGTCTCTCCCCCGCTGCATGAGTTAAGTGCCCTCAAGTTGCTTCTTACTTATGGCAACCTTATGAATTAATGAACACCAAAACATCCTACCACTAACAGCCTCGCTCAGGTCTTGCAAATGGAGGGCCCTTGTGGCTTCTTTGACGGAGTCAATCCACCTCATGGCGGCTCTTCCTCTTTTCCTGCTGCCTTCAACTTTTCCTAGCGTTATTTTCCAGTGACTCTTGTAACCAAAGTACAACAGCAGCACTTTAGTTGTTTTAGCTTCTAGGCGAATCATTATTATTTAGTAATTTATAGACCACTTGAATTAGTCTAGAACCCACTTATTTGTCTTTTTGCCAGTCCATGATATCTGTAGTCATACAATTCTCCTCCAGCCCCACATTTCAAATGAAACCAGCTTTCTCCCTGTCAGCTTTCTTCATTGCCTAGCTTTCACACCCATACATAATAATGGCCTCCTTTACAGCTGCACTTTCCAGTCTCAATCTCCGTCTGATTTCTTGGTTGCAGTCTCCCCTTTGGATGATGGAGCCAAGGAACAGGAAATCTTTGACAATTTCAATTTCTTCATCTGTCAGCCTTAAAGTTGGGTCGTTTTGTCTTCTTGCTATTCAGCTGTAATCCTGCTTTGGCACTTTTCTTCTGTCATCCACTAAGCTAGACTAATTGTCCACAACCATCTTCCCATTTGGACTAAGATCTGGAAGATTCCGGTTCAGATCCCCCCTCTGCCATGAAACTTCATTGAGTGGCCTTGGTCCCAGCTGCACACACTCAAACACATTCAGCCTAACCTGTCTCATGGTTGTTGTGAGGGGAAAATGGAGGAGAGGAGAATGGCGTCAGCTGCCTTGGGCCCTCACTGGGGAGAAAAGCAGGTTATAAATTAAGTAAATAAAGAAATACAGCTCCCTTAATTTCCACACACACACACACACACAGAGTGTCATACTAATTTAAAAACCTGCCTCACCACTAATCTTTAGTGCTGAAGGCAGACTTGTCAGATTTTGAGGAGAGCTGCTTGGGAAACCATTTAGGCCCCAAGCGCCTTTTGAAGTGCCATGGCCCCAAACTGACGTGCGTCATGGCACAGTGGGAGTCCAGCCAGAAGAGAGCCTCTCAAAGGTCACCAGCAGTGATGGATAACTAGCAGGAGAGGCCGTTAAACCTTGGGTGTTGCCTACTGATTGCCGGGGAAACTTGACAAGACTGCAAAGGGGGGAAGCATCAGAAGCAGGGAACAAAGGAAAGGGCCTGCTTGAAGGCTGAGGGAGGAAATAATGCTTTGGTAAACTATTCCATTTTGCATCTTACCCAAAGAGGTCATGTTTTATTGATCCCTTCTTTTAGCTCATTAAGCTCTCCAATGGGCCCTTTTTCCATCTGAAAAGGCAGCTGCCCCTCCTTCAGGTCCCCCCACAGCATCCTGAACATTCACACAGTGAAAAGCCTTCCCTGCTGAGTATGAACCATGAAATGGGGTTGAAAATAAAGCTTTTGATTAGGCCTGACAATCCTGGGCTTCTCATGCCATCATCCCCCTATTACACACCCACCCACCCACACTTAAAAAAATGACATCATCCATGACACCAAGCAAGGCAAGGGAAAAGACCCTTGTCAGGGCGTGGAAGCTGTATCTCTGCTCCACAGCTTGGCCTGCTTTAACACTCAACGTTACAGACATGAGAGATGTCTGCATTTTCAGTTTGTCACTTGACAAGACTACACGATTTGATTGTATGAACAGATTACAGATGGCCAGTCTGCACACTTAGGAGTTTATGCACAGAAGGTCTAGAATGCACAACAGTCCCTTGGCAGCTACCATATGAGATGAAAAATAAGATAGGACCAAAAAGAAAAAAAGCCTTGATGTGCCATCAAATGTCAGTCCTTTCTAACAGTCTTTCAGAAACGGCACGGACTGGGAAGGGGGGGGGGGAGATCACGCACTTAGTTGTCACCAATGCTCCCTCTAAGCTGTGGAGTCTTGTGAGCAAAAACTCTACTTTGTGAGCTACTGGCATTAGAATTATGAGCAAGCTATTTGGCTACTGCATAAATTAGTTTGCTCTGGAGCCATCCCTTCCTGAGCTAAGACAAAAGCGTGTGAGCCAGAGGCTAAAAAACTGTGAGCCAGCTCACACTAACTCAGCTTAGAGGGAACACTGATTGTCACTAATATGTTCTAGTACTTCCTACTCCCAGCAGTGATTTGTTTGACTTTTAGAACAATTTCAGGCAATTTCAGGCAAACTCAGCTGCTACAGATTCCAGTACATATCCAGATCCCTGACAGTGCAGTCCTAAGAATGCTTTCTTGGGTCTTGAGCAGGATTTTGAGTGGACCTGCCTAGAACTGCTCTCTAACTGTGGTTGAGAACCATCCAGTCTTTAAGATAAGGTCTGCCTGTACAACTGAGATGCTGACAAGAGCAATAAGGAAGACAGAGACTCCAACATTTGTAGCAAGATCTTGAAATTACAACCCTGATTTAAAGAACAATTTGAAAACCTGTTACTCCCAACCTTCAAATCAAATCTTTTGACGACCCATCAAATGTCATTTGCAAAAAAAAAATACATCTGAGCAACTCCCCGCTTCAGCTGCCTTTCCTCTTTGGAATGTGATGGGAGGGGAGTGCTTTCCACTCTTGGGCATCCCTGCTTTAAGCATAGGGATGCCAGCCTCCACGTGGGACCTGGAATGACAGCTCATCTCCAGACTAGAGAGATCAGTTCCCCTGGAGAAAATGGATACTTTGGAGGGTGGACTCTGTGGCACTGAACCCCACTGAGGTCTCTGTTCTCCCCTGGCTCCATCCCCATACCTTCAGGAGTTTCCCAACCTCTATCTGGCAACCCTACCCTCCCATCCCCCGTCAGTGGTGAAGGGGGACCTGGCAACCATATTTAAGCATTTCCTTCTTCCATTCTCATACACTTGCCATTTTTCCTTCCAGAACTAGCACGCACACCCTTCAGAAACTCCCAACACAGGCATGCAACGTATGCTCCCATCTGTTTTCTCTGCATTCCTTCACCTTACAGGGTCTTTATTCTCCAGTCAACACAATGCTGCAGACCAACTGCTTTAAAAAAAAAAAGAAAATTCAAAGAATATAAATTAAAAATAAACTACAGCCTGCCCAGTGTCCTAATGTATGAACTAAAACACCTCATGACAAAACTCCACTCATGTTAATCAGTATCCTTCACAGTGGCCTCACATTGTGGTGTGGAGAGGACAGCATGGCACAGCCCCAGCTGCATAACTCTCTGGCCCTTTCCTCCCACAAAATCATCAGCTTCCACTTTGGGGCAAGATATTTCTCTCCCACCCCTAAATAAGATCATTGCAAAAATGTATTATGCTTACAGGAAGACATGGTGCTACAGTGCAAGAGAAAAACAATATGCAGTGAAAGGAGGAGAGAGATTTCCCAATATTGGCCAACTTCCACTCCATCTTGAACTACCCTATAGTGTTTCTGCTTATCCAGCTGATGCTGCCTGGTGACCTAGCCCCTTAAAGCAGAATTCTGAGGAAGGAGCCCTCGTCTCTGCACTCCAGACAGAAAAGCAGCCAATCGGAGGGGCAAATAAGCACCAGGAAGAATTCAGGGTCCATCTGGTGCCCAGACTCTGCATCCTACTGACTTCTATCATTCTACCTAGCCAGGAAGGAAGGACGGAATGAGCAAACTGAAATCAGAAGGAGGGAAACAGATTAAGATCTGCAAGAAAGTGTCTGAAGATATTTAGATCCCAGAAGTAGAGCGGAGCAAAAAACCCTCTAAAATTAAGAGCAAAAAAACTCTAAAATCAATAGCCATGTTCTACATTCTCAAGAACTTAGGAGTATCTCTTACTGGATTCCTTCTTTGTTAATAAAAGAATAAAATAGAAGTTCCTCTGAGCAATCAAGACACTTTTAAAAAGTATCCTAGTTTATAAAGGAGCCAGGTTACTTGGAGCATGCATAGGGCTGCCAATTCCCCCCGGGGGGCGGATTTCCCCCCCACCCCACTTTGGAGGCCCGATTTCCGCTGCCGCAGAATTGGCCCTGGGGGAAAACCCACCCCGGCGTGCACGTCAGCTGGATGTGACGTGCTGATACCAGGCACGCTGGGGGCGGGGCCACAGCCATTTGAGGGGGAAACATAGTTTAATAGATGACTATTATTTTAACTACCTTTTTCATATATTCTGCCTCATAGGTAACATTTCTTTAACTACCATCGTCTTCTGTTCAACTCTTTACACATTCTATTCTTAATAATTATTAAAGCACAATAAGTTGTTCTTAACATCCCAATATTTCTCTAGATACTCTTTAAAGTCCATCCAGTCTGCAAAAAAACTCTTCATCTTCTTTGTTAAGGTTCCTTGTCAATTTGTCCATTTCTGCCATAAAAAGCATTTTTCTAATCCATTCCCAAACCTCAGGTACTCGGTCTTGTTTCCAATACTGGGCATAAGTCATTCTTGCCATTGTAATCAAATACCATAACAATGTTCTCTTATTTACATTCACTTCCTCCATTTTGAGACCCAAAAGAAGTATTTCTGGTTCTTTTTTAAAGTTACATTTCAAGATTTTCTGCATTTCATTATGGACCTCCGTCCAAAAATTAACTGCTTTTTCACAACTCCACCACATATGGTAAAAAGAACCTTCTTTTTTTTTACATTTCCAACACTTATTTGACATATTATCATTCATATTAGCAATCTTTTTAGGCATCATATACCATCTATACATCATGTTAAAACAATTTTCTTTTAAATTATTACATGTTGAAATTTTCATTGAATTTTTCCATAAACATTCCCTAGATG
>NW_015173701.1:323949-327019 GCF_001447785.1 Gekko japonicus | reverse complement strand
CCGTTTCATCTTCTGTATACCATTTTAGTAATACCTTATAAATTTTAGATATCATTTTTTTACCCTTTTCCACCCACACACATTCCATTTCATTATATTTCCCCCTAAACCCAAACTCTCTCTTGTCAGATTTAAATAAGTCATAGATCTGTCTGTAGTTTAGCCAATCATATTCAAAGTCTATTTCTTCTCTTCCTTTTATCTCAAAATTTTTCCCTTCTATTTTTAAAATGTCTCTGTACGGTATCCAGTCTTCTCCTTTGTGTCTTGAATATGATTTAATTACTTCTGCCGGAACTATCCAGAGTGGTCTTTCTTTTAAAAAAATCGTTTGTACCTTAACCATGTCTCAAACAAAGATCTTCTTATGTAATGATGTTTAAAAAGCTTGTCCATTTTTGTTTTCCCGTACCACAAGTGCCATCCAAACTTACAGTCAGGCCCTTCAAGTGCCAACAGCTTCTTGTTATCCAAATTAACCCATTGCTCTAACCAAGTCAGGCACACCGCATCATGATAAAGTCTAATATTGGGTAATTGAAGTCCACCTCTTTCTTCTGCATCACAAAGAATCTTCATTTTAATCCTTGGCTTCTTCCTGGCCCAGACAAACTTCGATATTTCTTTCTGCCACAAGTTCAATGTCTTAGCCTCTTTAACTATCGGAATGGTCTGAAACAAAAACATCAAACGAGGCAATACATTCATTTTAACCACCGATATTCTTCCCAACAGTGACAAATTTAAAGTGTCCCATTTCTTCATATCCTGTTGTATTCGGCCCCACAGTTTTTCATAGTTATTCTTTAAAAGATCTATGTTTTTCGTTGTCAAATTAATACCTAAGTATTTAGTTTTCTTAACTACTTCACATTGTATTAACTCTTGCAGTTCTTGTTTTTTCTCTCTCGTCATATTTTTACACATCACCTTTGATTTATTCTTATTTACATAAAATCCTGCCAAGTCTCCAAATTCTTTTATTTTTTCCATTAACAACGGTAAAGTCTTTATCAGTTCTTCAACCAAAAACATTACATCGTCTGCAAATGCTCTGTACTTATAGGTAAATCCTTTGATTGTAAGGCCTTTTATGTCCTTATTTTCTCTTATTCTCTCAAGCAACACCAAAAACATTACATCGTCTGCAAATGCTCTGTACTTATAGGTAAATCCTTTGATTGTAAGGCCTTTTATGTCCTTATCTTCTCTTATTCTCTCAAGCAACACTTCTAAAATCCATATGAACAATAATGGCGATAACGGGCATCCTTGCCTTGTCCCTTTTTGTACCTCAAATTGTTCTGTCATCTCTTTATTTACATTTAGTGATGCTTTCTGTTCCGAATAGATTGCCTTAATTATGTTTAAAAATGGCTGGCCAATATCCATCTTTTCTATAACTTGAAACATAAAGTCCCAATTCAAATTATCAAAGGCTTTTTCCGCGTCCACAAAGAAAAAGCTAACTTCTTTTTCTGGGTGTTTATCAGAATATTCAATTGTGTCTATCACCATTCTTAAATTGTCCTTAAGTTGTCTTTCTGGTAAAAATCCAGCTTGCTCTTCTTTAATTGTATCCTTCAAATAGTTCTTCAATCTTTCAGAAATCACTTTGGCAAACAGTTTATAGTCATTATTCAAAAGAGAAATAGGTCTGTAATTTCGTACATTGTCCTTCTTTTGGAATAAGTGATATATTGGCTTCTTTCCATGTTTCTGGAATCATTTTTGTTTCTCTTATTTCATTTGACAGAAGTTCAAAAATCGGGGTTAGCTCCTCTTTTAGTTTTTTATAAAATTTTACTGTAAATCCATCCGGTCCCGGAGCTTTCCCCAACTTTGCTCCCTCTATCGCACTATAAATCTCTTCTTTCTGAAATAACTTTGCATAGTACTTAAAAAATGCTCTTTTTATTCCCTTTATATCCACAATTTCCTTTTCATCTTCCATAATTCTATTTATTGTTCTCCGTTCCCTTCGATTTTTCAATTGCCATGCCAAAAACTTTCCTGGCTTATTTGCTTCCTCTATTTATTTATTTATTAAGGTCAGGAGTCTGTGACTTGAATAGGGATCTCAGGGGCTGGGAAGATAGTACAAAGATTTGAATGGACTTATGCGACATGTTCTCTCCAACTGCAGAAAGAAAAAATGATATGCAATTGGTAGTCATTTCCTAAAAGTTCCAGTTGCCTTAGAATGTATGTATGTGAACTGGCTTTCAGGGATCTGTCTGTTCTCCTATAAACTCTTCACTAATTATGCATTAAATTTCCTTGCTTTATACAGATGGGCATAATCAGGAGAATTAAGACGTTTGGGAACATCCAACTCTCCTCAGTAACATCACAGAGGCAGGCAGATTCCTCTATTTGGGCTAGCAAACCTATTGAAGGAGAAAAAACATTTCTGCCACCAAAGAAATGCTTAGATCTAGCAGTCCTCTTTGCTTTATCGCTATTTATAAATTGGGATGTGAAAGTGAATAACAAATTTCTGTCAATTTTGTTCTGGAAATAAGAGAAAGCAAGAATATTGCCTTTGTTATAGTTTGGATAAACACACTGGTGTTCTTATTTTACCAATTAAAAGGAATTTAACTAGTGATGGTCCACCACTAAAATAGAAATTCAAGCAGAATTTACCTTATTTTACAACAGCTTCCATGGGAAGCAGCGGCAGCAAGGAGACCAGCAATGGCGGCGGCGGCGATGGCAGTAACGGCGAGGATGGCAACAAGTGGTGTGGCATGGTGGAAACGGCGATCCCTGGTGGCCGAAGGCAACAACAGCGCCCAGTTCCCGGCGTCTGTCCGTCGACGATGGTGGAGGCGGAGTAACGGAGAAGCGCACGGAGGCGCGGGCGGCGCAGGCGCAGTGGAGCCGATTATGGATGGAACTGAGCCAGGACCACTGCGGGCCGTGCGCCGGAAGATCGACGCCGGGAAGGACCACCCACAGATGCCGCCTGACCCAGTTGACTGCCGACAAGAGAAGCCGAGAGGAAGAGCGAACCCACCCGGGTGCCGGTAGGCATCCCCACCCCTCAATAATGTACCCATAGAAT
>NW_015173701.1:285563-323684 GCF_001447785.1 Gekko japonicus | reverse complement strand
AGTTGGAGGATCTCCTCTCTTGGGCTTTTAGTTAGTAGTGGGTTCTTTACTTTATCCCGTATATGTAGTTTCCCCTCTCTTTTCTTCTGTTGTACTTTTGTAGTGATAAAAAATAATAAAAAATCCCCTCCGGGGGCTCAAAAAACAAAACAAAAAGAGATGGGAGTACCAGACCACCTCACATATCTCTTCAGAAACCTGTATAAGGGTCTAGAAGCGACATTAGACCCGGATATGGAACAACTGATTGGTTTAGCATAGGAAAAGGAGTGTGACAAGGATGTATATTGTCACCTTGCTTATTTAATATATATGCAGAGTACATCATGCAAAATGCTGGCCTGGATGAATCACAAGCGGGAATTAAGATTGCTGGGGAAAAGATCAACAACCTCAGATATGCAGACGATACCACTCTAATGGCAGAAAGTGAAGAGGACCTAAAGAGCCTCTTGCTTAGGGTAAAAGCGGAGAGCGGAAAAGTGGGCTTGAAGCTCAACATCAAAAAAACTAAGATCATGGCATCCGGCCCCATCACTCCTTGACAAATAGAAGGGGAAGTTGTGGAAGTAGTGACAGACTTCACGTTCCTGGGATCCCAGATCACTGCAGACAGTGACAGCAGCCATGAAATTAAAAGACACCTGCTCCTTGGGCGGAAAGCGATGGCGAACCTAAACAGCATAATAAAAAGTAGAGACATCACCCTGCCAACAAAAGTCCGCATGGTCAAAGCAATGGTATTCCCAGTAGTCATGTATGGCTGCAAGAGTTGGACTATAAGGAAGTCCGAGTACCAAAGAATAGATTCTTTTGAACTATGGTTCTGGAGAAGAGTCTTGAGAGTCCCTTGGACTGCAAGAAGATCAAATCAGTCAATCCTAAAAGAAATCAACCCTGACCGTTCCCTGGAAGGCCAGGTCATGAAACTGAAGCCAAATACTTTGGCCACCAAATGAGAAGCCTCACTGGAGAAGACCCTGATGCTGGGAAAGATTGAAGGTCAAAGAAGACGGGGACAGCAAAGGATGAGATGGTTAGACAGTGTCATAGATGCAACGAACATAAAATTGAGCCAACTTCAGAGGACGGCGGAAGACAGGAAGATCTGGCGTGATCTGGTCTATGGGGTCACGAAGAGTCGGACTTGACTGTGCGACTGAACAACAACAATTCCAGCCAGTGTAAATTTATATATACCAACTGAACTGAGAGGTATTAATTCCATTTTAGAAATAACATTCCTGATCTCTGAACTGCAGACTGAAGTTAGGAACTCTGCAGCAAATTTCCTCCTCTCCTACTCCTTCCTTCCATCTTCTGCACAAATCCCATCTTCCTTCCATGATATGCTGTAATCACAGACATCTAAATTTCACAACTTCTGCTATGGTATGACAGGGTGGCTAGGGAAACAAAGAGGACACATGCCTCACCAATTGGTCTTCCTTTCCCCAGCCAGTGTTGCCCTCCCCGGGTAGGCTTGATGTGTGGGGGGGAGCAGAGAAAGAAAGCAACTTTAGCTTTAAATGCAATCTCAAAGTGCCTCCCCTGCTGGCTGGCTTAGAGAAGGCATTTCTCTCTTTAAATCCCTTCTCCAAGCCAAGCCAACCAGCATGGGGGCATGGGGGGGGGCTTGGAGGATGCATTTAAAGTTAAAGTTGCTTTCTTTCTCTGCTCTCTTTCTCCCTTCCTTTCTCCCTTCCTTCCTTCCCGCTTCCTCCCTCCACCCATCCATTTGCTTTCTTTGTTTCCCCCCCTCTCTCTTTCCACCTCTTTCATTCTTTCTTTCCACCTCTCTCTCTTTCTCTCTCTCTTAAACAAATATCATTAGCAAACAAATCAATATCACTATCAATATCTATTTTTACCCCTTTTGTTTTTATTTTTGGCTGTTAATATAAAGCATATATGCATATTTTTCAATAAAAACATCTGATGTTTATTCTATGTGGCTCTTACGTTAATCAAGTTTGGCCACCCCTGAAATAAAGCAAAGCATACACACCAGTGACAGGAAGGCTATATGTCACTGTAACCAGGGGTGTTCACAGTCACACACAACTGCCTTCTTGTTCCCATTAGTAACAACTATAAAACCACAACATCAAAAGTGCCTCACTATGTTCATGAGGGTGAGGACATAGTTCTGGACATGTTCCTTCCCATGGAACCGCACAACTGAATCATCCACGGCCAGCAGAACCTCTATGTTATAGTCATCCTTCTTGGCATGACGTTTCTTCCGCTCTGCTTCACCAAGCTGGTCTTCAATCATGTCCAGAGTGTTTGGGAGCTGACCCAGGCTAAAGGCTGGAACTACAAAAGTAAAAGAAGAGACAGAAGGGAATTTTAAAAATCCACCATAAGCACAAAAAAGTAGTTTCAGTTACTATCCTGGTATCTTCAAAGGTAGCAAATAGTCCTCTTCTCTCCAGTACCTCATCCAGCCCTTTTGTGTCGTCCTGTGTCTATGTGTAAATTCTTTGTCTTTCCTGCTCTGTCCCTCAGGATACCGGAATAAACTAATCAAGCATTCAAATTATTAATGATCCTGCCGGACGCTAATCATGGACCCATCTCCCATCTTTTGTTTATATCTGGGAACCTATTCAACTGCCTAGTAGAACCATTAGTGGTCAGAAAATCCATTCAACTAGCCCCAGTACAGTCACCCAGCACCTGGCTGATTTAATCAAGGTTTTGTTAAGCCTGACTCTGCCTCTCTGGAACTTCATTGGTCACACCCAGGCCTTGCCCATCCTGATGTCACGCACCCCTGGGACTCATCATTGGTCCAGGTAATCTATTGTTCTCACCTGATACTAGCCCCCAGAGCTGCCCATTGGTCTGCATTGTTTTCCAATGTCTATATCCGTGAGCACATGGTCTCAAACCGTGTGCTTCTGCCCTGATGCCAACTGGCAGTCCACCCTCAAGCCATAATCCTTTCTTCATGGACCTCTGCACGTCTGGACAGGTAGTATCACCCCACAACTGACCCTCTCTATCAACTATCAATCACCTCTGCTTCCTTAGTTCTGTATTGTGTGTGTGTGAATGTTTGAATATTGTTTGTATGCTTGAGAATATTTAGTAAAGAAATCATTATTTTAGCCACCCAGTCTGTGTCTATTCTCCTGGGTTCTTGGGAATTCTAACTCTGGTATACACAGGTCTGATCCTATAGTTATGCCAATTGCTCATTAATATCATAATTCCCCAATCTATTATTAAGAAATAGAGCAATTTAACTAACAGCAGCAAGGGTTGCTCAGGCTCCTGCTCCTCCCCCCACTGCTCTACACACTCCCCTCTACCTGCCCTCCTTCCCTGTCTACCCTTCTGCCCCTCAACCACTCCACAGAGACTGGTGAGAAGAGCAGCAGTGCCTATTCTTCCCTCCTCTCCCTGTCTACAGCATCGTTGTGGCCTCTCTCTACCTGGCTCATGCAGCAGTGGCTCCTTCTCCATTTCCCACACATGCTGTAAGAGAGGCAGATAACGTGCTTCCATTGGGGGGGGTTAGAATTTGG
This sequence comes from Gekko japonicus, assembly GCF_001447785.1. Taxonomy (NCBI): domain Eukaryota; kingdom Metazoa; phylum Chordata; class Lepidosauria; order Squamata; family Gekkonidae; genus Gekko; species Gekko japonicus. The sequence goes on along the minus strand of NW_015173701.1, from coordinate 320,148 downwards.
CTCCCTTGTTTTATTTTAAAACTGTTCATGTTTTTCTTCAACCCTGGAGGGTCTCCCAAGGCTGTAGGGGAAAGGTCCCTTTTCTCTACATGGCCCCAATCCACAGATTTAAGTCGCCACAGATGGGACCATGTTGAGAATTAGATTTATTAATTATTATTGCAAATGATTCTACCATTATCACCAGTTGTGCCATGAATTTGACAAAAGGTGACCTGGGCCTTTGGAATACAACAACCATTAAGTTCTGAGGCAATTAGAAGTAATTTTGCAGATCGAATTCCGGAGCCCAGGGAGAGCTACAAAGTTTCTGAGCTAGGGTTTAACTGGACTGGAAGCATCCTGGGGGACTGTGAGGCTGGGGTGGGGGGGTCACACTGCTGCTTTTAGAAACCGAGGCAGTGCTAGCAGCTGTGCTACCCTATTGAAAGAGTCTATTACGCATCTATTATGCCTCACATGCTTATTTGTCTATAAAACTACTGTTACACGGATATCATAATTGTCCAGTGTTTGCTAACTAAATTTTTATAGGATCGCTGTCCCTGGACCTCTCAGTAGTTGGGGAGTGACAGGTACATAATACCAGTAGTGGACTTTAGGGCCTTACTGTTGCAGAAATTAGGAATTTGGGGCACAAAATTTCATATTCCAGGTATATGCAAAGATTCCTCAGCAGCTGGTAGAGATGGAGACAATTGTCAGCTTCAACAGAGAAGATCTTCTTTCCCTTTGTCCTGCAAAGAAGTCTAAGGTTTCTCCCATCACAGTGTGACAGTGATGGAAAACCTGTACTGCTCAAGGTTACCCTATTCTGAGAGATTTTTAAACATACAGGAGCCCTGTCCTGTTTGCTGTACAGTCACCCCACACACATGTAGAACAAAGATCAGTTCTTTGGGCAGAAAGTACGGTGGGTTTTAGATTCTGAAGAGGTTAACAAAAGAGAGACTTCTCTGTATAAAAGAGGTAAATAATATGCAATAAACAGATAAAGAACGTGCAGCTAACGAACATGAAGTTATACTTTGCAAACAAAATTGTAGTCCAGTAGCACCTTCGAAACCAACAAAATGTTCCAGGGTACAAGCTTTCCAAGCAAGACCCCAGACACACTTCATGGTAGATGGGAGAGGGGTGCGTACAATGCTGCAGCACCTACCCTGGAGACACTTTTCTGACTCTCTGTTCTGGCGATGTTAAAGAAACAGGCATTGCCTCTGAGTCAAGGATTGCCAATGCCATCTAAAGCAAACATGGGAGGAATGAGGAAGATACTTGAAATATGCCACCAGCTAAACAACATTACATGTAGGCACAATCCTGCCTTTGTTGTGATGGTCCTTGAATGTTTCCATTTTCTCCTGTTGGAGGGTAGACCTGCGGTAGACCACGTGTGCTCTTCCGTTCTTTTCCTTCTCCCACTGACCCTGCTCAAGGGGTTCAATGAAAAACTCACCACTGTCTGTTCGAATCAGGCCTGCCTGGAAAAGCATAGAAAAGAATGGGAACGTGAAAATAAGGAAAGAAATTATGTATTTATTTGTGGTATTTTGCAGGAAAGTTCATGATGGAGACCACAAAGGCATTTTCTGTCCTTGTCAACTGGAATAAGGACTTCAGGCATATCCCTGATTCCCTTTCCCTCTAAAGTAAAACTGCAGGCTTCAGACTGGTTGTGCTAATTATTATTATGTACGGCTGAAAACCATGAAGAGCCTAGTTATATCATTTGCTAGTAAAGGAATAACTGGGTTATAATCTTCTTGTATTAAATACTCTAGCATTTAGGCATTATCTTACTACTGAAAAGAAAATGCACACCACTCATCAGTTTTGCTGGGGTCCATACCCACAACCAAATTCCCACTTAGAGATAAAATAATAGCAAACACATTTATTAAACTAATTTAAAGCAATTTATTATTTATTTAAAACATTTTTATGCCGCCTTTCCACCCAGTTCAGGGTCCCCAAGGCAGTGGACATTAAAATATTTCAAGCATTAAAAATTTGCCCACACATTCCAAAGACATTTTTCAAGATAACACCTTACCACAACCAGTTAAAATATATTTATACATATAAAACATATGTACAGGTTCTTTGTGGTCACTTAAGCAACACTTCAGCTTTTCTAATTTTTGCTCCCACAGATGCTCCCACAGATGTTTACTCTGCAGTTAACAATGTTAATACAATATGTTGGTAGACAAATATAGGCCCCGGTCACACGGGCTGTAAACTGTGGGGGGGGGGAGTGTGGCAGTATTGCCCGGAGCAAAATAACGTGCCGCCACCCAATCACAGGTCCTGTAGAGGTCCCGTGGGTAGGGGCGAGGTGGCGATCACCCAACGATCCTGCAGCGCAGCAAAGAAGCAGTGCGGCACGATCTCACCAACGGCATGCGCGATTTTGCGGAGCAACGGAACTTTTGCTTTCCTCTTCGTACACATGCGCCATTGGGTGCTTGTGTGCATCCTGTGGAGACTTGGGGGGAAAAAACCTGTTTGCGACAGGACATGGGCGGGCACCGGATGCCATGGACTACCACCGGAAACGCGATCAGATGCCAGCCCTTGCCCCGCGGTTTCCGGAAACTAGTACCTCAGAGGTACTAGTTTTTAACTCCGCATCTTCGGCGGGAAGCCTCGGGTTCGCCTTGGAACTCTACGCTTCCCAGATATTGCGGTGTGATCGCACCTGGAAAATCCGCCTATCATCCGTCTCAGTAGCGTGGCTAATGCTCCATGTGACCGCAGCCATAAATTTGCTCCTTTTAGAATGGTGATGTTTAATGTATTTGTTTTGAAGAAAAGGGCAAAAGAAAGCCAGCACAAAATACAGCAAATCATTAGATTAATGAGTCATTCAATATTTTACATGTGATATTTGGTATTCTATATTTGTAATTCATTGATAACAGATTGATGAATTTTTATTAAATCTGCAGTATACCTGCAGTTGGGTTTTTAAATTAATATTATTAAATGTTATTTAGTATGTTAACCTTTGGAAATTAAACGTATGACTCAGTTGTATATGTATTTTATTATTTACGGTACTGTATCATTTTTTCAAGGGCTTTTGAGTGAATGCAATAAAATATTTGAATCTAATGGTGATATATGTCAGCAAGCTGCCAGTGTTTTGTTTTCTTCTATCTGTGTGCGCTTGCTTGCTTTCACTTTCATACGTAAACCTGTTGATGCGCTTAATTGCTTAGCTGCCAAAACGTCTATATCTCTCGAGGCCACACGTGTGCTGCCTAGAAGCGTTTGCGCCCAGGCCCGATGGCGCGCGCGGGGGAACTCCCGCAATTGGGCCTCAGTGGTTTGAATGTACTATAACATGCCATGCTCTTTGCTCCCCCCTCATTCCGAACAGTGATCCTGTCTATGCACCTATAGCTTCAAATAAAGTAATACCTTTCTACAAGTGTGTACTTCGTTGATGCTGTGGGGAAGTCTGACAATATAATAGCAACAATTCAGACCTCTTGAACATTCTTCTCATTTAGTGCTATCACGGTCTTTGGTGGAGCTTGTAAACTCTTTCTAACTTGCCTGCCTTTTTTTAAACATGAGACTAAATCCTAAACAGAATTATATTCTTCTAAACCCATTGACTTCAATGGATTTAGAAGGGCGTAACCCTGGGCCACTCCTAAATTCGAAGTCTTCAAAACTATATTTTCAGGTGGCTTTCCAGGTTTTAACAGCATCACAGTTCCGACATCCTACAGTTTGAACAGTTCAGCCAGGAGCTGCTTTAGAAATGCAGACTTTAAGAGCGATGAACAGCTCTAGACAAAGAAGTGGTTGCATGGAACAACAAGAGACGTCAGAAATATTTGAGATTCCAGCTGTTAGGAATAAGAATTAAGCTTCCAGTAAATCTGCACTGAACTTGCAATCTCAGTTATATTATGTGAAACTCCATCTAGTTACAGCTTTGGGCAATCGGAAGGAAGTCAAATCACACGCACTGTAGATGGATTGATTTTGGCAAGGATGATAATATTGACCTAGTGGCCAACTGATTCTGCCTGCTCACTATCCACTTTTACTTCATCCGCTGGCTGACAGAAACCGCTTTTGTAACACATACCAGAGGCATCCTTTGAAGCTCTGCAACAATCCAGACTATTTTTTTAAGAAATATTTTTTGTTCCTACTAAATCAACAAAACTCTTTGGGAATTTGAAACTAAGATCTGCCATGTTACCATATTTGGTGGTCTCCAGTCTATTACACTCCAGTGTAAATCAGTTACCAGGGTCCTGTCCAAGCATGTCAGTTTGACCACAGTAGGATTTCAGCGGTACCAAGCACCTGTGTCTATCGGTCTGTTCAGGCTCGCTGAACTACCACAGGTAAAGTGCTGTCTCTAAATTGCATCACTCTAAACTGAATTCACTGGGCTAAACTATTTTGCATATCAAGCATTAAAGGTGCTTCTTGTATCATATTTAACATTTTTTTAACTAGGAGGCGGATAATAAAGATTTTAGTTCAACAACCAGTAATGAACCCATACCGAAGTAACCAAGGTTGATCTATTTTAAGTCATTTTTTATATAGATGCCAGGACAAATCTCCAGGTATAAATCCATGGAAGCATTCACCTTAGAAATTCATCTCCCTTTGCTCTTTTTACACACACACACACAAATCCAGAAGTTGACTGTCGTTATTTTCTAAAGAAAAATAATCCACAAAAAATCAACTTAGCCACTGGAGGAAATATACCACTTGGCATCCAAAGCCTAAGAAACACTAAGAAATATTGAAGAAGAGCAGAAGATAGTTGGGAAAACATTTTTAAAAGCTAAAAATTTACTCAATTTGTTGATTTTTCTCTAAGAACCCAAAGAACCCAACTCAATGGGATTTACTTCCTAGTAAACATGTCTTTGATCTTTGATGTTATTGGCTGCACTGCATTTCTGCAGAGACTACAAACATCACCTTTTATGATATTTGGAAACTCCCTGTAACGTCTTACATTCTGGAAAGACCAAAAAGCTAGCTAGTCTAGACAATTGATTTTAATGATCTGTTGCCTGCTGGGCAATATTTTTTCCATGATTTAATAGTTCCTCTGAACAGATTACGGCCAGGAAACTGCAGGTGGCAGAGGGCCTTTGCTAATGAGTGTAATACAACATTTGGTCCAAAATCTACAATCACACACTATAAAAGACCCTCCAGCCTTTGCAACCCCAAAAAGCCAGATTCTACAAATAGAATATATTGTGTAAGCCAGACATGCCATACCCCAACTCCTTTCACATGAGCAAGAAATTGCCTGCAGACCCCATTCGTCCAGTGACCTGGACCAGACCACTCCTTCAGTCATCATCACCAGAAAAACAGGTACAGCAGGTCTAGACCATGGAAGGGCTAATCAGAAGGCAGTCCCATGTGTTCAGTGGGCTTAGCTCGGTCTCAGGGAAGTGTCTTTAGGATTGCCACCATACTCGGTCATGTTAATTAGAAGACTGGCTCTTCTGTTTTATCCCTTGGTGGCTTGGGGATTGTTTTTTATGATGCATTTTGATATGTTTTAGGATTTATTGCGTACCATTGTTTCAACTCGTTTTTCTGCAAGTCATCTTGAATCCTTTTCAGAAGAAATGCAAGATATAAGCTTTTTAAATACATCAATATTTAAAGGAAAAGGAGGAAAAGTTATACAGAAGATTGGAGAACAGTATAGCAGCCATGTGCATATACACCCTTTTGCTGTCCTGTCCAAGTATCCAGTCCAGAACTTGCCAACCTTTTCTTCAATCAGAGTTACTTCTGATTACTTTAATCTGAGTTATTTACCCAAGCTCCTCTCCCTCCACCCCAGCATGCCACCAAGTTTTGTTCTGACCTAGAAACATAACATTGCCTGCGATCATACACACAATTAGACCCGACATAGGTGCAAATTCTGGGTGGATTTAAAGGGCGCAATCAGACAACAACATCTGGGAAGCGCCCCGCAGCTGTCGGCAACCCATTCTGCTCTGCCGCAGAAGCGGAGTTAAAAGACACCGGGGGAAATCTGGTAGTAAACTGGTTGCAATGAACCATGGATGGACTTCCCCGTGTCTGATCACTCCAGTGTGCTCTCATGCCATCAGGATGGTCTGATCAAGCCATCCCAACTCCGTGCAGTTGTTTTTTCCCCTTTCGCAGTATGTGTATCATTGCAAACTCCATAGGGAGCCCTCAGTGCGGAGGTGCGATTCATCGATTCCTCGTTTAAGTACATGGGAAACAAATGGTACAAAAAAAACCCGACTCACCCGCAGTTGTGTCTGATCACACACTGATGGGCTGTGCCTGCAGCTTTGAAGGGAGGTGTGATTGTAGAACTGCGGGTCAAATTCTTCCGGAGGAAATAGCCTCGCTTCCCCCACACACACATTTTATCTGGCGCATGTGACCGCACCCATGGACTAGGAAGAACACCACGGGGGAGTTATCAGCTAAGCAGCACAGAGAAAAATCCTATGACACGAAAACTTTAAACAAACAAAACAAAAAGTCTAGAGCAGATCTTTTATCTGTTTTTGGGTGACTTTGGAATTCTAACAGAGTGTAATGGCTGCAGCAACAAAATGGTTGTCACAAAATGGCTGCCACATGTGGTGGAACTAGCCCAAAATGTGCACCACAGCTTACGTTCAGTCATACCTTGATGATCCTTGTATTGTGGTAGCAGCAGCTACCAAAGTAACATTTTTAAAGATCTGTACAACCAATCCAATTTCCAAAGGCCAATAGCTTCTCTTAGCACTAGGTAAAGGTTTCCCTTGCTCGAAAGCTAGTTGAATCCGATTCATCTCCATTTCCAAGCCGAAGAGCCAGAGCTGTCTGAAGACTTCTCTGTGGTCACGTGGCCGGCATGACTAAACGCTGAGGTGCACAGAACGCTGTTACCTTCCCACCAAAGTGGCACCTATTTATCTACTTGCAGTTTCTTGCTTTCGAACTGCTAGGCTGGCAGGAGCTGGGGCCGGAGACAGGAGCTCACTCCGTCACGTGGGACTAGGGTCTCGAACTGCCGAACTACAGACCTTCTGGTCTGCAGCTAAGTGTCTTAACCTCTGAGCCACCGTGGCTCCTCTCCTAGCATTGCCCACCTTTTAAAAACACTTGGCAGACACTAGGAAAGGTTGTGGACCCCTGTTTCAGGGGATGCATGAGCTAACTGGAGGAGACCCCTGGTCCAGCCCAGGGTAGGGAAGCCTGTTAACAACTGATAATCAGGTGATTTCCAAGATAACGGGGCAGCTGGTAGTGATGGAGCTGACAACTCTATGTCTACACAGACATTTTAAAAATTTTTACAGTGCTTATTAGTAACTGTTGTATAAAAATACCAGAAATTATATAGAGCAAAACAGAGAAGCCAGCACATCTAAAACAAGACAAAACAATAGTCAGCAAACCAAGACAAAACAATACTTTAAATGAATAGCAACAAAAAATAACCATCTCACACTACTACCTCCCCAGAAAGTTACTATAGCTAAGACTACATAAACTGGAATAGTCACAACAGGCTGAAGAGAATATTTCACTGAGAAATTGTGGCTGGTGAACTGCAGCATGAATTTTTTAATGAAATGTCATCTTACAATAATTTCGGTAGTTTGTGATAATTTAAAAACATCTTTTCTTTCTCGGGCATTTTTATTTGATGTGGTGCCTTTACACTGCTAAGAGTTGTATGTTTCATTGACAGAGTTGTTAATGTGCTAACATTACTAAAAAAAATTATTCCTGGATTGTAGGTCACCTTGCAGGCCTTTCTAAGAGAAAGCAATTAATAGATTTTTTTAAAAAATGAATGAATGAATGACCAAGATGGAGCACTGACAGTCTCCATCAGATTCCTATACTGCCTATATCACAAACCAACTGCAGACACAAAATACACAAGAAATCACCTGGCTTACTCAATGTCATTAGGACTACATATAAAACATGGGGTCTCTTCACAAGACATAGCTGTAGCACTACAGGTCAGAAACACAATCAATTCTGTTGCCTGTGCATTTCTCCCTTGCTTTTTGGACAGGGCCAGACCAATAGACATGCAAGCAAATGTCCCAAAATGAACCCAAACAGAAGCCTAATCCCATTATTTTCACTTCTCCCAACGGACCTGGCACCAGACGTTTCACTCAAGTGCATTCCCCTCTGGAATCCTGTCTGCTGAGCAGCTCCAGAGTCCAAAGCCAGCTCCACGCCAAGAGAGATTTGCTTGGCAGCAACTCCTGGCAGCCCCAGCACGGGCACGCAGGAGACAAGGCTTCAGTAGTCCCTGCCAACATTTGCAGCTGCTTGCCAGCCCTCTGGTAAAGTGAGGGCGTGAACATTTTTCGTCAAAACGGTGGTAGCAATGATTAGGCTGAGCCTTAAAGTATCAGATTTTGTCCATTAAAAAAACTGGAGAATGCCCTGACTTGGATAGCCCAGGCAAGCTTGATCTCATCAGATCTCAGAAGCTAAGCAGGGTCAACTCTGACAAGTACTTGGATGGGAGACCTCCTTGGAATACCAGCAGTCAGGAGGCAGGGGCAGGCTTTATTCAGCCACCTCTCTAAATATTCCACAGGCCCCCACTAGGGATCAGTCATCAGAGGTTGCCATAGCTTCCGGGTGCACACACACTCACACACACATATGAAAAATACAAAAAAAAAAGAACTGAAGAGCATCTTGCATGCAACCAAACACAGTCACAGTTGATCTACATGTCCAGAACAATCATGTGACACTAAGGATGCACCACTGCAGACAGGGGGGGATACATGTTTGAATGCTCCCCCCATGTAAAACTAAGCTCTCTCTCCCTGTGGAAAGCCAGTGTATCAAGAAGGGTTACAACCTAGCCCTTTTCTGAACATAGAGGGAGTTTCTGAAGTGAGATGTAGTTAAGCATTGAGATCCCCTCACCTGAAGTGTTACAGTCCCAAGACGGAGTCACAGACTTCTTCCATATTTATCAGGTTCTCCTCTCTACTCTGAAAGTAACAATGGCAACTTGGCAATTACATAACACCTATTATTCACTCTTTGCATAATCCTTATGTCAACTATGTAATGCAGGTTGATATTATTACCCCCTGTCATGATCTGGGCTGTGCAAGCACAGCCTAGCAGGTCTAGAAAGCCTGGCTAGCAGTAGGGGAGGCTTGGCCTACAAATCCCAGAAGGCCTTGGGAAGTTTTGGTGCTGATTTTGACCAATACGGAAGAAGAGGGCTGGGGAATAAGAGAACTGGTACAACAGGGAAAGTTGTTCTTCTTCCCAGGGAACAGGGCCAGAAGAGGCTGCTGTGGGGAAGAGACCCTCATCCTGAGAGAAGGGTGAGTAGTCTAGTGCCACTTGGAATAGTGAGCTAGGGACAGTAGATATGTAGACGCGTAGGGCATTTGATTTTTTTTTCTTTTCACCCACTTACTGTTATTATTCTGCACCTTGTTGTATGACCTCCTATACAATAAACTATTTTCATTGTTCACTCTGCCTGGTCCTCACGCCTTTTATTTGGCCAAAAGAGAGGTCTAGAGGTCTTGGGAGGGTGCTCTGGGCCTTCTCAAGGGAGCCTGGAACCAGAGTGGTGGCAGCGTCAGGTGAAACCCCACCTGAGCCGTGACACCCCCATAATTGCACTTGAAGAAGTAGAGACTGAGGTGCTGCTGCTTGTCCAGGGCCCCCTGATGAGTTCACAGCAGATGTGAGATTCAAACCAGGAAAGTCTTGGCTTACAACTTGCTCACCAGATTGCACTACTAGCCCACAATACGTTACACTAGCTCAATGGTAGGAGATGCTTTAGGAAGAAAAGGTACCATAAACAATCTCAAGGGAGTTAATAGTGGCTGCTTTTTAAACATCCATAAGTAGCTATGTAGGCTCCAGGCTGGTGTCCAACAATTCTCCCACAGGAGAAAAAAACCTGCCATCCTGGGACCCATCGTGCCAGCAACATGCAGCCTGATGAGAAAAACACAAACACGGTATGATTGTTTTTGGCCAACCACTTTCAGACAATGTACCAGATGAGGGATCACAAGCTTAAGTGTATCTCACTTCAAAACCCAGGTATGCACTGTCAGCATCCCACCTTATTTTAGTTGTACAGTTAAAATGAAAACTCTTGCATTTGTCAAAGACCCCTAACCTGCTCTGCCAAAAAAGATGTTGGCCACATCCCTAACACCAAATGGGGTTCCAGCCAAGCCCTGCCCAAGTACCAGAAAGTTTTATTTTGAGTCTTAGCAACTCTAAGGCAAATGATAGACTCTGCAGAGGTCTGTCTTTTGTTTATGTGAGTACTATATCATCTTGCTACACCTTTAGTAAGAAAGAGTATTCCATTTTGGTGGTGGAAAGTGCCATCAAGTCACAGCTGACTTATGGTGACCCCGTAGGGTTTCCAAGGCAAGAGACATTCAGAGATGGTTTGCCATTGCCTGCCTCTGCATCACGACCCTGGTATTCCCTGGAGTTCTCCCATCCAAATACTAGCCAGGGCTGACCCTGCTTAGCTTCCAAGATGGGATGAGATCAAGTTAGTCTGGGCTATCCAGGTCAGGGTATTCCATTTTATGGAAACTGCACCAGAGTAACACAGCAATCTCCATTGAATTTATCTTCCTGGGAATAGCAAGCTCTATCAATCAGGGATCGAGGAGGAGGAGGAAGAAGAAGAGGAGGAGGAAGAAGAGGAAGAGGAAGAGGAAGAAGAGGAAGAAGAGGAAGAAGAGGAAGAAGAGGAAGAAGAGGAAGAAGAGGAAGAAGAGGAAGAAGAGGAAGAAGAGGAAGAAGAGGAAGAAGAGGAAGAAGAGGAAGAAGAGGAAGAAGAGGAAGAAGAGGAAGAAGAGGAAGAAGAGGAAGAAGAGGAAGAAGAGGAAGAAGAGGAAAAGAAGAAGAAGAAGAAGAAGAAGAAGAAGAAGAAGAAGAAGAAGAAGAAGAAGAAGAAGAAGAAGAAGAAGAAGAAGAAGAAGAGGGAGGAGATTGGATTTATACCCCGCCCTTCACTCAGTGTCTCAGAGTGGCTTACAAACTCCTTTCCCTTCCCCTCCCCACAACAGACACCCTGTGAGGTAGGTGGGGCTGAGAGAGCTCTGAGAGAACTGCTCTTTCAAGAACATCTCTGACAGAACTATGGCTTGCCCAAGGTCACCCAGCAGGTGCAAGTGGAGGAGTGGGGAATCAAACCCTGTTCTCCCAGATTAGAGTCCGTGCACTTAACCACTACACCAAACTGACTGATGTCACATCTTCATGTAGCCAATGACAGCCACGGGTCAGTGCTTCCTTATCAGTGCCAAACTGGTTCCTCCACCACCCACACCTGAGCCACCATCCTTACACTCCTGATGAGACACGCTCACAACCCCTACCCAACAGACCAACACTTTCAGCCTCTTTTGCCGGCACCCTCCCTTCAAAATGACGAAAAGGGGAGGTGGCACTGTTGCCACTGCTCAGTCCTAGAATAAACAGGATCTCACATGCCGTTGCTGCAGAAGAAACAGCAACACATATTCTGAGCCTTGCTTTATGCAGTTATAAATCAACATCTGTACCAGCTGCAGATTCAGTGCTGTTTCTAAAGGCTACGGGGGAAAGTTAAAAGCAACCTTCCATCCCTGTCCATTAATCAAAGTCAACAAGTTCCCATTACACTCTAAATGGAATAATGACTGGCGCAGACATTTTGCTCACAATGAGAGTATTCTAAAAAAGCAAAAATCCAAACAGACTCGGGAGCAGCCCCTTCAGTCCCTGCTAAGGAAGCCAGGCACTTAATATCTTGTAAGCATGCCCATTTTAAAGAACGATAGCTTTATTTGCATGTTTTTGCCCTGTTCATGCACAAACGAGGATGAGAAGGAATGAGCTCATTTCAGAGGGTGGGCATGCTGGCCTGCAGAAGAAGAGCTAGATTCAAGTTCAGGAGCACCTTAGAGGCTAACAAGATTTTAGGGGTATAAACATTCAAGAGTCAAAGCTCCCTCTGTCAGATAATGAGGCTCTGCCATGCAACAGAACTGCTTCGGAACAAGGTCCACCCACCTCACCTGCTGCAGAATCCAGCAGTTCCCCACAGCTGGAGAAGAAAGAGGTCGAGAGCCTTTACCTCTGTGATTCACCATCAGCCTTGCTCACTGGCAGGTGTAACAAAAGGTTAAGCCAGCAACAGCATGGGAGATGTCTGCCACAGTACTTAAAAGGAGTCCAGACCAGCCCTTTTACCTTTGCACTTCATTCAAATAAACCATCTCTTTGAATAAGGTTTCAAAAGCAGACAGGAGGTACTGCGGAGGCTGAGTGTGCTTTGTAAAACTCCCGGCTTTGTGTAATTTGAAGCAGCCCTTATCAAGACAGGCACTGCCACAATCAGCACTTCTTTATCACAGGAATCCACTGTGCATACTGTTAATTCGCTTTTGGGGGTGGGAAATTAAATGAGCTGAGTGTTAAAAGGAAAAGATATTACAGAAAGAGAATGTGGAGGATGGAGAGATGAGATTTTGCTTTCTTTAAAAGAACCCAAAACTCAATTGATTGTCTGCTTTGAAATATAGCAGTGGAATCCACCAAGCTGGAGATGTGCCAGTCTTTTAATGAAAAGTCAGACAGCTTGGCACAGCTGATACCCACTGTGCCATAGATAAAATTACTGCCCTCTATAGTATCTCCTCAATAAATCAATAGGAAGGGACGGGAAAGACGATGACACTCCACACAGCTCACCCAAAATGCTGACATTGAAACACAGCTGAAATGTGAGAAACTTGATATTATTTACTTTTTTAAAAGGTACCTTCAGACAACAGGGCAAAGAGGCAAGCCACCTTGACTGAAACAACAGTTCACTGAAACTAACATTTCACTCAGATAAAAAGAACCTGGAAAGATGCCAGCCAAGCAGAGAGGCATTTACAAGAGACACAGAAATTAGTCCAAGTTGGCTACAGGGAATGGCTTTCTGTATAGTGTTAGGAGTATCTAGGGGGGGGGAATCCTCTGAGCTCTTGTAAAGGTTGCTTCCCCTGACCTCTCAAGGAAGGTTGAGTCTCTCTTGCACTGACAGAGCTACAAAATATTCTTGCACAGGAGAGCTGTAAAGGCTAAAAGACAGAGGCCCAAGTAATCATACACATTTTCCTAGTATTTGAAGGACTATTCAGGAATCAGCCCCGCTTGTCAAGGAAAGACCGATCCTCTCAAATGCATTACTACCTGTTGTATACTAACTAAGGACCACACACGCGGTCGGGCTCACACGTGGTCAAGCGAACAAGCAGAGCTACACGACCTGAAACAATAAACTCAGAGGATCCTAGAACGGGCTAATCGGTCAGTCTAGATCCTAATAGGGACCAATGGTTACAGGTGCCCTGTAAATAAACCTATCACAGGTGTTGGGTGTGGGTGTGGCAGGTACTGGCATTTAAGCAGGCCCCCAGGTCCTGCTGGTTGTCTCAGTTTCTCCTGCCTTGAATAAACTATGAGCTGATTCACTAACAACCTGCCTGGACCCAGTACTTTACACTGGCGACGAGGAAGGGATCCCGATGAGCATGTCGTGCAGTGCGTTTGGTAGTATGAACCAGCACCTCAGTCACACTCACACTCACCAGAGGCTTTCCTATAGTCAACCACACTTATACAGTCCAGTGGTTACTATATACAGGAATTTATTTACAATATTTACAGCTCTCCAACAAAATGCTCTGCCAGACTCCATCCACCATCAAGAGAGATACATACAGTGGTACATAACTACATTTATACATTGGTCAGCCAATCAGATCCGTGCTGACTCATTGTGACTTGGCTCAGCTTCTGCCAAGTCTAAACCGGCTGAATCTGGTTTACTGCAATTGTCAGCTGTCAGGTAGATCCTAGAGATCTTGTTGCTGAAGCTTACACACCGACAGAGCATGCCTAACAAAGCACCGAAACCTGGGACTCCAGAGTCCGCATCGAGCAACACACCGCACACCTAGAACCCGCTCACCGCACCCCGCATCGCTTCTCTGGTTATGGCTGCTGCTCCGGGAATCACCGTCTTCGACCCAACTCACCCCGAGCTGTGGGAAGCATGGGTCGAACAGCTAAAGTACTTCTTCCAGACCCAAGGTACTGAGGACACCGCCAAGAAGAAGGCATGGCTGCTGAGCACGTGCGGAGTCACCACGATTCCCCTGGTCCAGGGCTTCATCACTCCCAAGACCCTGGAGGCCACCACCTACGAGGAACTGGTCAAGGCCCTCACAGACCACTTTGCTCCGAGACCGTCCAAAATGGCGATGTGCATGGACTTCTTTGCACACACCCAGAGACCCAGAGAATCGGCCGCTGACTTCATGGCCGACATCCGCAGACTGGCAATTGACTGTGAGTTTCCCGCCATTGAGGATGCCCTTTTGAACCAATTCATCTGGGGCATCCGAAAATCAAAGCTCCGCAGGAAGCTTGTCGGCCTTGAGGACATCAAACTGGACAAGGCACTCCAAGCAGTCACAGCTTTCAAAAAAGCCCAACGAGACCGCCAAGCTTCATCCACCCACTACGCAGCAGCCGTGGCCGCCTCCAATGCATCAGACAAGGACAACATCCTCCAGGTATGCCCTCCCGACTGCAGGGGACCATGCCCACCATCTTCGTCCACACCGCAAGCCACAAGGACAAACGCGCAACCGACGTGCACCAGCTGCGGAGATTCGCACAAATGCCGCCCCTGCCGTTTCCGGGATGCAACCTGCCAGTCCTGTGGCAAGACAGGATACATCACCCGGGTTTGCCATTCCCGTGGAACCAAGCAACAACAGATGACTCATCAGGAATTGACAGATCTACACACCATGACAACCAACCAACAACATGAACTTGCCTTGGGATGCCCCTAACAAAATACATGTGACTGTGTTAATAGAAGGAATCTCATCCTTGTGAGATGGAGTTAGATACAGGTTCCTCCTTCTCAATCTTCTCGGCCGAAACGCTCAACAGACTCTGTCCACAGGGGGGACCTCTTCTAAAAAAAAAATGGGTCTCACCCTGCGGGACTTCAAGAAAAACCTGGTGGCCATCAAGGGGTGGGGCAAGTTCAGGGTGAATTACAAGGACTTTAACAGACTGCTAGATTTGTTGGTGGTAGAAGGAAGGCTCACCAGCCTACTAGGATTATCATGGTTTGGCCCTCTGGGGTTCAGGGTGACCGGGGTGCACCAAGTGTGACCTCAGGACTTTAATACTGTTTGTGATGAGTTTCCGGCTGTGTTCGATTGAACACTCGGCTGCTACGCCAGCCCTCCGGTCTTCCTCGACCTCGACCCTGTGGTACGGCCCATTCGCATGAAGGCGAGGCACACCCCATTTGCCCTACGCCCAAAAATAGATGCGGAGTTAGATCGCCTGGTGGGCCAAGGCATTCTGGAACCGGTGCCATATGCCCTATGGGAAACCCCCATCATGACACCGGTGAAACCTAATGGGGATGTCCGGATATGCACGGACTATAAATGTACTATCAATAAAGCCTTCCAGGATCACGCATATCTGGTCCCCGTCGTCAGCCATGTCCTCGCCTCCCTATCCGGCACAAAAATATTTGGCAAACTAGATTTGGCACAGGCATATCAGCAGCTCCCAGTGGACGATGCCACCGCCAAAGCACAAACCATTGTAACCCACAGAGGGGCGTTCAGGGGTTCAGCAGTTGCAATTTGGGGTTAGTGTCGCCCCAGGAATTTTCCAAAACCTAATGGACTGTTTGCTTAAAGGAATCCTCGGGGTCTAGTCATTCCTCGATGATGTTTTAATCATGGCCCCCGATGCTGACTGCAGCATGTCCTCCAATGATTCAACGATGCCAGCCTCAAAGTGAAGCGCAAAAAATGCTTGCTGGGGGTGCCACGGGTAGAATTCCTGGGGTTCATGGTCGACGCACAGGGCATCCACCCCATGGAGGACAAGATTAGGGTGATCGTACAAGCGCCTACCCCCTCCTCCAAGGCCGAGCTTCAGGATTTCTTCGGCCTCTTGAACTTCTACTACTCTTTCCTGCCACACAAGGCTGCCATTGCAGAGCCCTTACACCACCTCCTGGACAAGCACGCACCCTGGTCCTGGGGCCCACGCCACACCACCACGTTCTGGGCAGTGAAGGAACTGTTAATGTCCGATGCGGTCCTTGCACACTTTGATGAATCCTTTCCTATGGTTCTGTCGTGCAATACTTCACCATTTATTTATTTATTTATTTATTCATTCATTCATTCAGGAATTTCTACCCCGCCCTACCCCGCAAGTGGGCTCAGGGCGGCTTACAGAGGCATAAGCCCGTACATAAAATTTATAAAATCCAGTAAAATCATAAAATCACAACCAACATACTATTAATAATAATAAGTGCTTTAGATTCCAAGATGGTCTGCAGTTAACACATGCAGGGGATACCACTGCGGACTTTAGTCGTAGTGATATCATCCTAGCAATATTAGTCCAAGCTAAACGGCTGGTCTTGCTGTCATATAGTTCACCTCGTCTCCAGGCTATCAAGGGCGCTCCAACTTGATGATCTTTTCATCGTTGGTGGTGATGGGAGTGGCGGCCCCTACATAAAAGCCTGGTGGAAGAGCTCCGTCTTGCAGGTCCTGGGACACCGGCTCGTGGACAGGTGGGAGGTTCCCATAGCTTTCTATTCCTGCACCCTATCCGCTGCTGAGCACAACTACGCACAAACAGACAAGGAGGCCCTGGTGATCGTTGCTGGAATTTAAAAAATCCATGATTACCTGTATGGCCAGGCCTTCACGGTAGTCACAGACCACAACCCTCTCTTGGTGTTGCTTGCCCCCAGACCGCCAGACCCCACATATGCTACCCCCCCGGGTGCTTCGCTGGTCTATCTTCCTGGCCAAGTACCACTATGTGCTTGCTCACTGCCCCGGCAAAGTGATGGGCTACGTCGATGCCTTCAGCCGCCTTCCACTGCCATCCTGTGACCCCAACCCAGCTCCAGTGCACCACATCTCCTTGCTGGAAGACCTTCCGGACCACCCGGTCCAGGTAGCAGACATGTCTCATCACACCGCCTGGGATCGCGTCCTTTCCTGGGTCTTGGACTGGGTGGGGAGGGGCTGGCCCACCAGCACGGTGGGGCAGGAATTTGCTGCCTTCTTGTCATGGCGAGACGAGCTGTCATCCCACAAGGGCTGCCTGCTCTGGGGTGGCCGGGTGGTGCTGCCCGCTCCACTGTGCAAGCGGGTGCTCATAGCTTTGCACAAAACACACCTGGGAATAGTGCGCAGGAAAGCCCTGGCCTGGAGCTATGCGTGGTGGCCGGGGTTGGATGGAGAAATCGAAGATAAGGTGAAGCGCTGCTAGATGTGCTAGGAATCACGGCCTGAGCCACCCAGGGCCCCGGTAGGGCCCTGGGAGTCATCCTACAAGCTGTGGGCTAGACTCCATTTGGACTTTGTGGGCCCATTCCAGGGACAAGTCTTCTTCATCTTGGTGGACGCCTACACCAAGTGGTTGGAAGTGGTCCTGGTGCCATCCACCTCATCTTGATCTGCCATACGTGCAATGTGGCGAATTTTCAGTACGCATGGCATCCCAGACTCCCTAGTGATGGATAACGAGACGCCCTTCACCTCGGCGGAGTTCCAGGAATTCGTGCAGCACTACAGAATTAGGCACATCCGCTTCACACCATTCCACCCCAAGACCAACGGCCAGGCCGAGCACATGGTCCAAACCATGAAGCAGACCCTGCGCAGAATGGAACAGGGAGACAGGGAATACAAGCTGGCCACCTTCCTATTCGGACAGCGAATAACACCCCACTCCACTACTGGTCATAGCCCTGCCGAGCTGCTAATGGGTTGGTGCCCCACGACTCAACTAGACCGCCTGCACCCAGATCGAGCACCCGAGCACAGCGCAGTTACAGAGGATCAGGTAGCTCCATGGGGGTTCTTCCCAGGGGACCCAGTGTACGCCAGGAACTACGCTCGGGGCCTGGCGTGGATTCTGGCTAGTGTGGTCAGGGTAACAGGGCCCCTGCCTTATGAGGTCTCAGGAGAAGATGGCCAACTGTTGAGGAGACACATCGACCAGCTATGCCGCTGCCTCCTTCCTGCCATCCCCGACGTGCCAGAGGACAGCGAGGATGAACACCCGAGTCCAGAGACGAGCGAGATGGGAGAACCCGACGTGTCCGCACAAGCACAGCAACGGACAAGTGCTCCGATCGAAACAGACACTGGCAGCAACTCTGAGCTGGCCCGCCATTCGGAACCCTGCTATCTGCCAACCCCGGCTGAGCTCCCAGAAGCCCCTGCTGAACAGACTGTGACCATACCAGAGCAGGCGGCACCGGCCACTGAAGTCTGCCGCTCAACCAGGGAATGGCAGAGGCCAACCTACCTCAAGGACTTTGTTTATTGGGGGTCTGAACTTTGGAGGGAGGGGTGTTGTATACTAAGGACCGCACACGTGGTCGGGCTCGCACGTGGTCAAGCAAACAAGCAGAGCTTCACAACCTGAAACAATAAACTCAGAGGATCCTAGAATGGGCTAATTGGTCAGTCCAGATCCTAATAGGGACCAATGGTTATGGGTGCCCCGTAAATGAACCTATCACAGGTGTTGGGTGTGGGTGTGGCAGGTACTGGCATTTAAGCAGGCCCCCGCATTGTGCTGGTTGTCTCAGTTTCTCCTGCCTTGAATAAACTATGAGCTGATTCACTAACAACTCGTCTGGACCCAGTACTTTACACTACCATTCCCTAGTTCTACCTTTAAATGGCACTACAGTGCCATGTAAAAGGTATTCTCATTACAGCAGTCCAAAAACAGTATACGCTGAGATTGGTTCCCATGAACCTCCAAGAGGCTGACTAGAAACTATGCACTGGGAAGGGTGTGGAAAAAAGAGAGAATTAATTCTTCTTTATCAAGACAGGCTGAGATTGTTTTCATGATTGGCATTAATATAATTTTGTCTCTCTGGGGACACTTGCATATGACGACAATGGCAGCATGATATATATTGCAATTTTAAACTTGATTACTGGTTCAGCTGTATTTACACTTAATGCTTAGCATTAGACAACTTTGAACTATCATGGTCTTCAATGAACACACACACTGGTGCTATTAATGAAAATATTAACAAAAGCTTCCTGTTGGGTACAGCCTAACTGGGCCAGGGGACTTAGAAGTGAGTGGAAGTGGAAGTAGAAATAGAAGTAGAAAAATGCACTGTGAATGTTCAGAATCTGGGTATTAGCAAGAGCTTCATGGAAGTATGTGGACCTTTTACATCACATCTGGCAGGGCACAAATCGATCATTTATATGGATGCTGTTCATTTAAACACTTGCAGGTTTATGCTAAAGCAAGCATACATAACACTAGAGCTGGCCTACTGGGTAGGGGGTGGTGAGCATGTCTCATCAGGAGTGTAGGGGATGGTGGCACAGGTGTGAGTGGTGGAGGAACCACAGTTTGGCACAGACAAGGAAGCATGCTGGTGAATACAGACAAAGCAAAACACATGGGACCATTTCCTTCCATGACAAATCCCTGCACATAAAAACGTATGGGGACCAGAGACCCCCTTCCCTAACCACAGATGCAATGCCCCCCAGTCTCTCCTTCAAAGCTCTCCTCAAATTAGCTGATGCAGAAAACAAGCATGAGAGGCTCAAGTGCATTATGAATCAAACATGTCTTCCCAAAGTTTTCTACAGCTTGCAACGTAAAACAA
Organism: Gekko japonicus; assembly: GCF_001447785.1. Classification (NCBI taxonomy): domain Eukaryota; kingdom Metazoa; phylum Chordata; class Lepidosauria; order Squamata; family Gekkonidae; genus Gekko; species Gekko japonicus. The sequence continues at coordinate 300,338 of NW_015173701.1, read as the reverse complement.
GATTCTTCACATCTGGAGAAAACAAGACAATCTTAAGCAGAGTTACGACCATGTAAGGTTACTGAACTCCATGACAGGGTTGCCAACGTCCAGATGGGGCCTGGAGAAAATGGCTGCTTTGGAGGGTAGACTCTGTGGCATTGTACCCCCACTGAAGTCCCTCCCCTCCCCAAACCCCACCCTCCCCAAGCTCTACCCCAAAATTTTCCAAGGATTTCCCAACCCTGAGCCGGCAAGCCTACTCCATGGGCTTAGTAGAGCATTGTTTTGCTTAGGACTGCACAGTTAGACAAAAAATTATAATGAACCAAAACCCACACACACACCTTCCCGGAAGTTGAAACATTAACTTTTTGGGAGGCAGCCCATTTTCGTGCTTGTGAGGGACCACATTTCAGTGGGGAAACGTGTGCTTTACGTACAAAAGTTTCCAGATTCTATCTATTATTCTCCAGTTTTAAAGGACGGTTTTAAACGTTAACAACCGCTAGGAAACTGTGGTGGTGTGACAAATGGCCAACTTCCTCAGGCAGGGGAAGGGAGCATAAGCAACTGTTATGGGAGCATGAATCTCCATGGGTTCCTTCCTACTGGAAGGGGAAGCTGGCCCATTGTGAGTCTACTTTTTTTTTCCCTACATACTGAAGGGGGTCACTGCCAGTGTTCCCTCTAAGCTGAGTTAGTGTGAGCTAGCTCATAGTTTTTTAGCCTCCAGCTCAAAGTTTTTTTTCTTAGCTCAGGGAGGAGGGCTCCAGAGCAAACTAATTTATGCAGCAGCCAAATTGCTCACTCACAACTTTGATGCCTGTAGCTCACAAAGCAGAATTTTTGCTCACAAGACTGCACAGCTTAGAGGGAACATTGGTCACTGCTGGGTTGGTCCCAGAGCAGTTCCATCCAGACAACCCAAGTCACTGCCTGAGTAACTGCAATTTCCCCAGCCACCAAAGTTGCTACAAGAACAGTCTACCTGATAAACTGCACTGAACACCTGTCACAATGTAGATAATATTTCATGGAAATGTATTAGGGTTACACCATACACAGGCCCCCAGTACAGCTTTGTTATTCCTTTTCACAAGCAGAGGAATGCTCTGCATAAGCGATGGGATATCCTCACACAGGCAGAAGTCCTTTCCCCCCTCTTCATTGAAAAAGATGGAGGGAAAATATTCTGGGCAGGACTCTGAACCCCAACGTCTGCCCGGTCTGTTCCCAAACCTGCCTGAGACACTATGTTGGATTTTTCCTGAAAAGCTTTGCCACTCCACTTCAAATCCTGACCTTCCACTTCTCCTTCTGGTCTAGTGCCTGGACACAGCTCTGTCCATCGCATCCGCTTGGCTTGCCAAAGCCTCCACTATTATGATTATTGGCTTCCTCTTAGTAGGCGGATCGGCCAACAGCACAGAAGTCTGCCAGAATGAGGCGCCAGTTCTGTGATGCCTCACAAACAGCAGCTCAAATGCAACTTCGGCTCTAAAAACGTTAACGTGTGATCCCATCAGTGATCCTCAGTGTGGCAGCCACCGGCCTTCTCCTGAGCAAAGAGCCAATGTCCTAGCCTTGCTCCGTGTCACTAGAACAGAAAAGCCCGGGAGTCTGCAGGGAGCGCCCATTTGGAAGCCAACTATGCACAGCCTCCAGAATTTGCCTCATACTTTTGTGAAAAACAACAACAGGAGGAGGAGGAGGAGGAGGTACACCTTGAGAGCCACAGAGATGGACAGATGGAAGATTTGGGGGGAGGGGCTTTGATAATCCTGCAAACTGTAATAATAAAATTAATACACATGTTCAGCACTGTTCAGCACTGCCATGGGACCCACTGAAGTACAGATCCAGACACAAGAGTTCTGCTGACAATTCAACATCATGCTCTGCTGTAGCAAAACTACATCCTAGTATCTGTAATTCATGTGTCTCTGACTTTGGGGCTGCTTTCGCACACTTTGTATACTGCACTTTCAGTGCCCTTTAACAATCGTTTGCAACTGTTTCCCACAAGAAAATCCACTTGCTAACGATTGCTAAAGTGTGTTGAAAATGAATTGAAAGTGCGTTAGGTAACATGTTAAAGCAGCCCGGTCATTCTCTCTTTTTCTTTCTCATTTATGACAAAGAAAAAGCTTACTGAGGTGGCATCCACAGACAGCTCACAGTTTAAAAGAACAGTTGACAAACAGACCCTCATAAGAAGTGCTGTTCATTCCAGACCTCTTCAACTGGCAAAGTGCTTACTATGTGCAAAATTATACAGGACACACCGTTCCACAGGAATTAGACGTTCCAATTTCCTAAATCACTTTGAAAGATTTCATTCCTGTCTGCATAATTATATGGCACAGCAGTACAAAGGCATTTTGATGCATGGGAAAATGGGGCTGAAGGTGTTTTGTTCCTGCGTTATCTTGTAATTATTGTTAGTTGTCACTTTTAACGTCAAAGAGAGGTCCACTCTGTGTTTATACTTTTGAATGCAGCACATCCCTGAGAATGAGAACAACATTTGTAAAACAGTTTATAAACTGTTAAAAAGATTGGGTGGGGGCATATATGCCGCTAAACTGCCTCTTTCTCCTTGATCACTGAAAGGCTAGTCAAATAAAGTCAGCAAACATCACTTCCGAAAGACAAGCAGGTTTTCGCTCCATTTAATTTTAGGGATAGTAATCCCAATTTTGATAACAACCTGTCAGAACCCACAGCTAACAACAAAGTACACGCATTCAGGAACGGTTATACTTTTATTGCAAAGCTATAGATGCGGTAACACAGGCACTGTTAGGAATGGCCGCAGCCACTAGAGCATAATAAGATATAGGGTATTCGTATGCAATCCCCCCCCCAGGGCATTGGCCAATTAGGGACCCTCCCGCGCGCGGGATAAGTCAGGCAACTGTTAGGTGGCTAAAGCTGAGAACCAGGAGTCTCTCACGGTACATAGGAGCCCTCCAGACAACACAACGTCCTCCTGCACATCTGTAAAGATAAGCGTTACAGCAAAGGCATAGCAGCAGAGATAGGAATGCAATAACAATTAACAAGACACAGAATGAACTCCCCAACCCCCATGGCAGCATAGCTGACATACTGCCCTATCAAAAATCAGCTTCTCCCGACCTTACCAGGAGGTCTCCCGGTCATTCCGGGAGGTCTCCTGGTTTGTCCGGGAACTCTAAATGGAACTGCCGCAACAGTTCAGGGGCCCGAATACCCCATACTTCCACCGATTCGAGGTGCTGGAATCCGAAATCCACCCATTCCACCAAATATAGCAATTTCCCCCGCTTTATTTTAAAGTCCAGAATCCATGATATTTCATAATGCTCCTCGCCCTTAATCATTATAGGAGGGGGCACCGGTTTCACTGGACGCCAGGGACAGGAACCCGTATCTTTCTTCAGGAGGCTGAAATGAAATTGTTGTTGTTGTTCAGTCGCACAGTCGAGTCCGACTCTTCACGACCCCATGGACTAGATCCCACCAGGCCCTCCCGTCTTCCGCTGTCCTATTCTTCGGCGCTCGGCCTTCCTTATAGTCCAACTCTCGCAGCCATACATGACTACTGGGAATACCATTGCTTGGACCATACGTATTTTTGTTGGCAGGGTGATGTCTCTACTTTTTATCATGCTGTTTAGGTTTGCCATCGCTTTCCTCCCAAGTAGCAGGCGTCTTTTAATTTCATGGCTGCAGTCACAGTCTGCGGTGCTTTGGGATCCCAGGAACGTAAAGTCTGTCACTACTCCATTGCTTTGACCATGCGGACTTTTGTTGGCAGGGTGATGTCTCTACTTTTTATCATGCTGTTTAGGTTCGCCATCGCTTTCCTCCCAAGGAGCAGGCGTCTTTTAATTTCATGGCTGCAGTCACAGTCTGCGGTGATCTGGGATCCCAGGAACGTGAAGTCTGTCACTACTTCCACGACTTCCCCTTCTATTTGCCAAGGAGTGATGGGGCCGGATGCCATGATCTTAGTTTTTTTGATGTTGAGCTTCAAGCCCACTTTTGCGCTCTCCTCTTTTACTCTGAGCAAGAGGCTCTTTAGATCCTTTTCACTTTCAGCCATTAGAGTGGTATCATCTGCATATCTGAGGTTGTTGATCTTTTCCCCAGCAATCTTAATTCCCGCTTGTGATTCATCCAGGCCAGCATTTCGCATGATGTACTCTGCATATATATTAAATAAGCAAGGTGACAGTATACATCCTTGTCGTACTCCTTTTCCTATGCTGAACCAATCAGTTGTTCCGTATCCGGTTCTAACTGTCGCTTCTTGGCCCTTATACAGGTTTCTCAAGAGACATGTGAGGTGGTCTGGTACTCCCATCTCTTTAAGGACCTGCCATAGTTTGTTGTGATCCACACAGTCAAAGGCTTTAGCATAGTCAATGAAGCAGAAGTAGATATTTTTCTGGTACTCTCTTGCTTTCTCCATAATCCAGCGAATGTTGGCAATATGATCTCTCGTTCCTCTACCTCTTCGAAACCCAGCTTGTACTTCTGGTAGTTCTCTATCCACGTACTGTTGAAGCCTAGCTTGTAGGATCTTGAGCATGACCTTGCTAGCGTGTGATATGAGTGCAATTGTGCGATAGTTTGAACATTCCTTGGCATTGCCCTTCTTTGGGATTGGAATGTATACTGATCTTTTCCAATCCTGTGGCCACTGTTGCGTTTTCCAAATTTGCTGGCAAATGGAGTGCAGAACTTTAACAGCATCCTCTTCTAAGACTTTGAATAGCTCAGCTGGGATACCATCACCTCCACTAGCTTTGTTGTTAGTAATGCTTTCTAAGGCCCATTTAACTTCACATTCCAGGATGTCTGGCTCGAGGTCAGTGATTATACCGTCGTGGTTGTCAAGGACATCGAGGTCTTTCTTGTATAGTTCTTCTGTGTATTCTTGCCATCTTTTCCTAATCTCTTCTGCTTCTGTTAGGTCCCTACCGTTTTTGTCCTTTATCATGGCCAGCTTTGCATGGAACGCTCCCTTGATTTCTCCAATTTTCTTGAAGAGATCTCTAGTCCTTCCCATTCTATTGTTTTCTTCTATTACTTTGCACTGTTCATTCAGGAAGGCCTCCTTATCTCTCCTTGCTGTTCTCTGGAAATCTGCGTTCAGTTGGGTAAATCTTTCCTTTTCGCCTTTGCCTTTCGCTTTCCTTCTTTCCTCTGCTATTTGTAAAGCCTCATCAGAAAGCCATTTTGCTTTCTTGCATTTCTTTTTCTTTGGTATGGTGGTGATTGCTGCCTCCTGTACGATGTCACGAACCTCTGTCCATAGTTCTTCAGGCACTCTATCTATCAAATCCAGACCCTTGAATCTATTCTTCACCTCTACTGTATATTCATCAGGGATGCGATCTAGGTCAAACCTGAATGGCCTCGTGGTTTTCCCAATTTTCTTCAGTTTAAGTCTGAATTTTGCAATGAGTAGCTCATGATCTGAACCACAGTCAGCTCCAGGTCTTGTTTTTACTGACTGGATAGAGCTTCTCCATCTTTGACTGCAAATTATATAGTCAATCTGATTTCGGTGTTGCCCATCTGGTGATGTCCATGTGTAGAGTCGCCTCTTAGGTTGTTGGAAAAGGGTGTTCGCTATGACCAGTGTGTTCTCTTGACAAAACTCTGTTAACCTTTGCCCTGCTTCATTTTGCTTTCCAAGGCCAAACTTGTCTGTTATTCCGGTTACCTTTTGACTTCCTACTTTAGCATTCCAGTCCCCTATGATGATGAGGACATCATTTTTTGGTGTTAGTTCTATGAGGTGTTGTAGGTCTTCATAGAACCGGTCCACTTCAGCCTCTTCTGCATCAGTGGTTGGGGCATAGACTTGGATTACTGTGATGTTGAATGGTTTGCCTTGGAATCGGACAGAAATCATTCTGTCATTTTTGAGATTGTATCCCAGTACTGCCTTTTGCACTCTCTTGTTGACTATAAAGGCCACACCATTTTTTCTACGAGATTCCTGGCCACAGTAGTAGATATAATGGTCTTCTGAGTTAAATTCGCCCATTCCTGTCCACTTTAGTTCACTGATTCCTAAGATATCGATGTTCAGTCTTGCCATCTCATTTTTGACCACGTCAAGCTTACCTTGATTCATAGATCTTACATTCCAGGTTCCTATGGAGTACTGTTCTTTGCAGCATCAGACTTTCCTTTCACCATCAGACACATCCACAACTGAGCGTCCTTTCGGCTTTGGCCCAGCCGCTTCACTCTTTCTGGGGTTACTTGTACTTGCCCTCTGTTCTTCCTCTGTAGCATATTGGACACCTTCCGACCTGAGGGGCTCATCTTCCGGCGTCATATCTTTTAGCCTTTTGATACTGTCCATGGGGTTTTCTTGGCAAAAGTACTGGAGTGGGTTGCCATTTCCTTCTCCAGGGGGATCACGCTTGGTCTGAGTTCTCTGCTGTGGCCTGTCCATCTTGGGTGGCCCTTCACGGCATAGCCCACAGCTTCATTGAACTACGCAAGCCCCCTCGCCACGACAAGGCAGTGATCCATGAGGGGAAATGAAATACAGAATGCAATTTTCTCAAATTTTTCGGCAAGTACACGTCGACAGCAACATCATTGATGAGCCTTTTAACTTTAAATGGCCCAATGTATTTCCATCCCAACTTCCGACTAGGCCTCAACATGTTGATATTTTTGTAGCAAAATACACAGAGTCACCAGACTGTAGAGCCCAACCCTCCACCCTTCTCTTATCAGCCTGCATTTTGTAGGCCTCTTTCGCAGCAGTCAACGTCTTACATAAAAGCGGCCAAGAGTCCCGCAAATGCTTACACCATTGAGCTGCATCCCCCGCTCCCATATCCTGATCCCCTTCCAGAAATGGGACAGGTGGACTGTCATAACCATACAACGCTTTAAACGGGGACAAAGTTTAAGGAACCCATTAATACTTGTCGAGGAGTGACAAGTATTATTATAACAGAATTCGGCTAGGGGTAACAAGTCATGCCAATTGTCTTGTTGGTTAATTAGCAAAACAACGCAAATATTGTTCCATGGTCTGATTAACTCTTTCTGTTTGACCGTCAGTCTCTGGATGGTAAGCGCTACTGAGGCCACGTTCGACTCCCATCAGTTTCAACAGCTCCTCCCAAAACTGGGAGACCAATTGGGTTCCCCTGTCAGATTTCCACACGCGATGCTTATTATAGGGGGGGACCTAAATGTTAGATTGGGTCCCAATAATGTAGTACTTTTGGATAAATTTGATTGTCCTGATTTGGAAATTAATCAACCTTCATTTAATCGTGCTTCGTTAGATCCGGGGTTAAATATCTCTGGGTTATGTCTGATTCACTTGGCCTCCAAAATGAATTTATTTATCCTAAATGGTTCGGTTAAGGATGACTATCTGGGGCAGCTAACATTTTGCTCAGGACATAAAAGATCTACAATTGATTGTATTTTAATTTCTGGAGATTTACTCCCAAGGATGTCCCAATTTAATGTTGACTCAAGACCTGAAAGTGACCATTTCCCGTTAAATTTTAGTTGGGTAATCGAAGCCCAACTGGCAAAATTGTATACTAGAATGACCCAAAATGAGGAGATTGCTGATATTAAGATCAAAAATAAATGGAATGATGCACTTAATGCGGAATGTATTGCACAATCGCATTCGATGGAGGGCATGGCACTTTTTTCCAGGATTATACATTCTCCAGTGGACAGTGATATCTTGTTGGCTCTCTATGGTGATCTTATTATATTATTTGATCTGATCCTAACAAGACCCAACACGTCCCGAAATAATAAGAATAAGACTTTTCATAAAGGTGGTGTCAGGCTTCCCCACAGCATCAATGAAGTACACTCTTGCAAAAAGGTTTTACTTTATTTGAAGCTATAGGTGCATGTACAGGTTCACTGTTAGGAATGAGGGGGGAGCAACAAGCATGACAGGTTATAGTACATTCAAACAGCTGAGGCCCAATTGCGGGACTTCCCGCACGCGCCATCGGGCCTGGGAGCAAACGCTTCTAGGCGGCATAACATATCTCCTTCCCACGGCCCTTCGTGAGATCACCCAAGCAACTATCCAGCAGCAACCACCTGTGGCCTTGAGAGATATAGACGTTCCAGCAGCTAAGCAATTAAGCGAAGCAATTAAGCGCATCAACAGTTCTACATATGAAAACGAAAGTGAGCAAGCGCATACATGGGAAAACCAACAGAAAAGAAATTTGGCAGCTTGCTGACAGGTGGCTCGACCAAGAATGTTTTCAGGCCAAGCAGAACCTTATAGTGAGTTGTAGGGCATCTTTGGCAAATCCAAACAAATTAAAGGACTTCCAGCTCAGTAAAAAAGCCTATAAGGCTCTATTAAAGTCAAAAAACAGGCCTATGTATTATCTAGGTGGAAAACCTTAATAGAGATTACTAAGAACAGAGATAATGTGGGATTCTGGAAGTTTGTGTCCGGAGTGCATAGGAATGAAAGTAATATGAGCGTAGACACTATTCCCGCTGAGATTTGGGAGAAACACTTTGCGGTGTTATATACTGACCCACAGCTGACCTCTCCCATCCCACAGCTGACCTTTCCCATGATAGTCCCTTTAGAGACTTTGCCTATTTGGCCCTTGGTTACATCAGAAGAGATTCCCCTAATGATTAAGCAGCTAAAGAATGGGAAGGCTCCTGGCAGTGACTTTATTCCTCCAGACCTTCTCAAGAGCAACGCTGACTGGTGGTCACCGTTATTGGCCAGACTTTTTACTTATATTGACCACACTGCTCAGATTCCAACAGACTGGGGACTTGCAATTATTAATCCTATATATAAGAAAGGTATCAGGTCTGACCCTAGCAATTATCGTCTGATTAGTCTTTTAAACACTATCGGTAAATTGTACTATAGACATCTGCAAATTAAATTACATAACTGGCTTGAACATGATAATTATTTTAAAAAAGAACAGGCAGGCTTCACCCATGGTTGATCAACTCTCGATCACTGTCTTGTGTTAAGACTATTTTATTCAAAAATATGTGAGAGTTGCCAAGAAATCTCTTTTTGTCGCCTTTGTGGACTTGAAGGCGGCCTTTGATTCTGTATCTCGGGGAAGACTTTGGGCAAAATTGAACTGCTCAACCATAGATAAAACATCTGATGATTAAAGTCCATGAGAATACGCAATTACAAATCAGATGTATGGTGAAGGAAGGTTATCAAAATTGATTCCCTCTCGGAAGGGAGTAAGACAGGGTTGTTTACTTGCCCCCTCCCTGTTTAATATATACGTTAACTCCCTTATTCAGTCTCTACATGGGATAGACGTCCACACCCCTAACTTCTCAGGAGGAGAGGCGGTTCCAATACTAATGTACGCGGAAGATGCTATCTTACTGTCCCAAACTAGAGTTCGTCTTAAACGGGCCTTAAGAATCTTTAGTAAGAAATGTGATGAGGAATTATTAACGATTAATTATCCCAAAACCAAGATTACTCGTTTTAACAGGGCTTATAAGAAAGATATTTGGAGAATAAATGGTCAATCCATAGAGCAAGTAAAAACATATAAGTATTTAGAGGTTACTTTCAACTATAATGGCAGCTCTTCAGCTCATATAACCTCTACAATCTGTTCTGCTGAGAGAAATGTTAATGCTATTATCAGATTTTTTAGGAAGGAAGGCCAAGGTGTTATTCTTGCGGCTTTGAAATTATTTGACGCAAAGGACCTAACCCAACTCACATATGGTACGCAAGTAATCACAATAAGTGAGAATAATTTTAAGGACCTGGAAAAAGTTCAATCTAAATTTATTAGAGCATTACTTAATGCGCCTAAATGTACAGCGAATGTAGTTCTTAGGCAGGAGATTTGGGTAACAAAAATTGAAACGAAAATCTGGATTGCTTCGATTTCTTATTGGTTAAGAATGCACTTGAAGCCTACAGGTCTAATTCCATCTTTTTTAGCTGCCACTCAATATCCTGAATGGTCCTCCAAAATACTAGTCAAACTTGGATCAATCGGGCTTCATCCTGCAAGTCTTTTGGAGCTAGGATGGACCAAAGCTAAATCTATAGTAACCCAACGCCTAATAGATATAGAGGCTCAGACAGAAGAAGCGCTCTTACCCGTAAGATATAGAGCCTTAAAATCTTGGACAGGTTTTGCTCCTGCTCCATATCTTTCTAATATCATATACGATGGCTATAGATGGGTTTTCTCTAGAGCACGTTTTGATGCCCTACCCTCAAATTTGTTACAAGGAAGGTTTTTGCGTTGGCCTAGTTCCCAAAGATGTTGCTCTTGTAAAAAACTTGAAATAGAGTCGGTCTCACATGTTCTGTTACATTGTAACTTTTATGCTATGGAGAGACAGCTGTTAATTTTCCCATTGTTGTCCAAATTTAAACCCTTGGATGTCCAGCTGAAATTTGCAGAATTAAGGATTTTAAACTTTTTGCTGGAAGACCAGAGAGAAAGGATTTCTTTTGCTGTGGCAAAATTTTGCTTCCAGGCCCTTAAAAAAAGGAAGCTTGTATCTTAGATAGTGAATTGCTGAAAAATTAGCATTGTTTTGGTGAGTTTTAATGATCATTGTGCTGCTTCCATATCCATTTTAATGCTTTTATATATCTATTTGATTTTATGTATTACTGTGTATTTTATTATTCCCCTTGGAAATGTTCTATAGTGGCTGGTCGCTTGACCGTATTAATAAACATGACTTGACTTGTGCCAAGAGTCTTTTTCCTCCTCGCCCGCCCCAGTAGGTTCCATTGGCAGTGGCACAGGGGGTGGAGCAGCCAGACGAGCCTGTTTGCAAGTCATCACCGCCCCACCCAACTGAGAGGGCATGAACACTGAGTCTAAGATCACATCCCGTTGGCTTTCGTGTTGGGGAAGGCGGATATGCAGACCCCGGGAAATGGTGCAGAGTAAATTGAAACTTGGAAAAGAAATCGGCCCATCGCAGCTGTTTGGCATTGAGGCACCGGGGCATCTTAAGAGTCTCAAGGTTCTTGTGATCAGTCCAAACCTCGAACAGGACCCTCGCTCCCGTCAGCCAATGCCTCCATGTGGATAGGGCAAACTTTATTGCCCCCGCCTCCTTCTCCCAGACTGACCAATTAAGTTCCGTGTCATTGAATTTCTTGGAAATGTAAGCTAAAGGATGTAACACGCCATCCACCCCCTCCTGCAAAATTGCTCCCCCATGGCAACATCCAACGCATCAGTTTGCCCAATAATTTTTTTTGTTTCATCGGGGTGGGCAAGCACCGATTCTGAAGTGAATAAGGCCTTTAGGCGATCGAATGCTTCTTGACACTCAATGCTCCATGACAGTGTGGCACTTGGCTTTGTAGCCTCAGGGCCCTTCCCCTTTGTTTTTAGGAGATCTGTGAGGGGTAAACTGACCTGGACAGAGTTGGGTAAAAAGGTTCTGTAAAAGTTCGCAAAACTGAGGAAGGATCGGAGCTGTCGCCTGGTCCGGGGTACCTCCCACCCCAGAACATCTTGAACCCTCCCCGGATCCATGCCTAAGCCCTGGTCAGAGATCTGAAAACCCATGAAGTCAATTTGTGGTTTGTGAAATTGACATTTTGACAGTTTGGCAAACAGTTTGTACTTGTGCAACGTGGTCAAGACCTCCCTCACCAATTTCACATGTGAAGGTAGGTCGGGGGAGTACAGCAAGATATTATCAAGGTAAACAAGTGCCCCCTTGAACAAGTGCTTGTGTAAAACTTCATTAATTAAGTTCATGAAGACCCCCGGGGGGCCCTGAAGGCCGAAAGGCATCACCCGATATTCGAATTGACCCAGGGGGGGTGTTGAAAGCAGTTTTATGTTCGTCCCCTTCCCTGATGCGCACCCGAAAGTAGGCCTCTTGAAGGTCTAGCTTGGAGAATATTTTCCCTTTGGCCGCCTCGGCATGGGATAGGCGTTAGTAGACGACACTGCATTTAAGCCCTGGTAATCCATGCAGAGTCTTAGCGCCCCATCGTTTTTCTTTCGAAATAGTACTGGGGCCGCAAAAGGGGAGGAAGCCGGTCGGATGAACCCTCGTGCTAAGTTTTTGTCAATAAAATTGCGTAGTTCTTCCTTTTCGGCAGGACCCATTGCATAAATGCGCCCCTTCGGCAATTTCTGCCACGGCAACAGTTCAGTGCTACAGTCTGAATGTCTATGAGGGGGAAGCTCATCCACCTCTTCCTCCTCAAACACTGTAGCCACATCCCGATACTCAAGGGGAATGGTTAACAGCTCCTCCTGAGCCAAGCACACACGAGGACCCTCAGCTAGTGGCCGTTGGCCCCATTCCCGGTCCCACCGGTGGCTCCGGCATTTAGGAGAAATAAACTGCACTTTTCTTTCGTCCCATAAGATGTAGGGGTCATGCCCGTGCAACCATGGGGCCCCGAGGACTAAGGGGAACCAGGTGGTTGAGGTGATCATGAACGCTCTATTCTTCCAGCGTTCCCCCGCCCCAATCTGCAACAGCACAGTCTCATATTCACACGGGTCTTTCATTGTAGAGCCATTCATTTGGGTAAATATAAGTGGATCTTTTCATTTTACCACCCCAGCCTCCAACCCCATAAGCAGGGAGGGGTTAATGTCTCTCCCGCACCCCGAGTCAATTAGGGCTCTCACCCATATATGCGTGCCAAGGCTGAGGTTAATTAAAGTCACAGTCACGAAAAACAGGGAGGGAAAACTGCTCACCACATTAGGCGCCTCCGGGATCGGACCCTGCTGCTCCGCACCTCTTCCCAGTCGCCTTCTTCGCGGGCGTGGCGCACTCGTGTTGGTTCGCTGAGTCCCTGTTTCACAGGCCCCGATCCGGCGCAGTCGGCCGCGAAATGGCCCCGCTCCCCGCATTTCAGGCAAAGCCTCCCCGCATTTCAGGCAAGCCTCATGCGCTGGTCCCCGGTCGACTCCACTTGCCGTGGTGCTTTTCCTTTCGTTGGTTAAAGAGTAGGCCGACCTCCTGCCATCGCGATGTCCAGACAAAGGATGTGTAAGCAGGTTTCAGCTCTCTCTGCCTCTTGCATCCAGGCCGGGAGGGATACTGGATCAACCGCTCTCAGGACCGTCTCTCGAATCTCCGGGTTCAGTCCCACACGGTATAGTTCCGCTAACACAGGATCAGGCCAAGTTTGCACTTTGGCCGTGTGTAGCTTAAATTCCGAAGAATATTCCCTCACCAATCGCTTTCCCTGCTTAACGGTGCGCAGGAACGCCCTCGCTTTGGGTCCGACATTCCGATCCTTGAATTGGGCTCGCAACACCCACATAAAAGCGTCCAAATTCGTCAGCTCCGGGCCTTGTGCGTTGTGCAGCCCCACATACCATGCTGCCCGGAGCTGCACTGCCACCACATCCACTCAGCTGCTGTCATCTGGGAATAGGTGGCCCGACCTTTCAACAAACTTCATCACTCTGACCACAAAGTAGGAGAGTTCCTCTGGGTTCCCATCGAAGGTAGCTTCGATGAGGTCTTTCGGGCGAGGTACCCCCCGTTCTCTCGGACTGCCGGGACGTGGCGCTGGCACCGGGACCTCCGGTTGACCCAGTGGCATGGCTTCCCCTGGCTGGGGAAACTGCTGGGGTGGGACCTGCGGAGCAGCCAGCCCTTCGGGAACCACCGGTCGGGCCTCCCTCTCCTCTTGGATGGCTTGGACCACCAGTTGCGGGATCGCCTGGATGACCTCCTCCAGGATTCGCTGCATCTGCCTTCTCTCCTGATATGCCACCTCCATCCTGTGGGCCAGTTCCAGACCCTCCTCAGGGGACACCCAGCCACTTCACTCCTTTGTCCTCTCCGTCACCCAGGCCCTGGGTACCGGCTCAAACGGGGCCCCAAAGGAGGGGAACTCCCCTGCCGTGGAAAATCCCCGGTCGAACCAGCTGTCTCTCGGGGGTTCCTGCGTAAGTCTCTGCCATAGAGCCATGGCCGGGCAGCAACCGCGGCCCCGTCGGGGTCAAAAACACCAGGGTCAAAGTCGTCTTAGGAACAGCTCCTGCACCCACTGCCGTTACTAGAGGCCTGGTAGTCACTGGTACCGTCGACTGGGTTGTGGGGGTGTCCGTCCCAGTTTTAACTGGAGTCGGGACCCCCTTAGAGTCGTCCTGTTCAGGAATAGATTTCTCCTTGTCGTCGCTCATCAATCAAGTTTATTACGGTCATAGACCAGTATAGTAGAAGACAAGTAAGTACAGTTAAGAGAGCAGTAAAATTATAAAATATAATGGCATCTCTCCCTTATTATAAAAGAGTTTTGGGTGCCAGAATTCTAAAATTGGCCCCTTTAGTGTTAGGCCGAAAAAACTGCCACTCGGAAGACACTGGCTGGGTTCATTGGCTGCTTTGTGCAGTCCCGGCCAGCATTCCAAGGTCATTTACATATGGAAGCTGATTGGACTACCCTCCATTCCACACCTCAAACTCCCCCCCCAAGGCAGTTGGAATTTTCAGTTGGGAGAGGAGAATGATGTCAGCTGCTCCCTAGGCAGAGGCTGTGTGTGTGTGTGTGTGGTTTGTAAAGACAGACAGGCAGATAAACGTTGGCTGATGGTTGCCAACTCCAGGTTCAAACTCCAGGACATAGGGTTGCCAACTCCAGGTTGGAAACTTCCAGGATATTTTAGGGATGAAGCCTGCTGAGGGTGGGATCTGAGGAGGAGGAGGAAGAGGGGGACCTCAGACAGATACCATGCCATGCTGCCCACACTCCAGACAAGCTGTTGCCAGTCTCCAGGTGACAGCTGGAGA